>NW_010311742.1:0-41036 GCF_000700745.2 Antrostomus carolinensis
ACATATATATATATATATATAGGCCTTTTAAATAAGGTTTTTGCCTGCATGTTTATAAATGGTGGTTTTGCATCTTGTTTCACATCCATCCATTTATCAATGAAGTTACACAAATTTCACCATAAAGGACTTCAAACTGTCAGTAGGTTCTGTCAACAGAGAATTTATAGATTATTTCAGCCCAAGCAGTTGTATGCACAAGTAGTTCCTCCTTCTGCCTGGAGTGCTATTGGATACATTGCTTTTCATATTCCACCTTAGCCAGTAAGTCTATAGGGAACAAAGAACAAATATATTACCTATCACAGGTGACAGGGATGCTAAGCAGCTAGCCTTTGATTAGGTTATTGGCTAAAGGAACAGAATAAAGAGCAGATGCAGCCGTGCAGAGGCAGCCAGTATTTAGGGACCCATCTTCTTTGCATTGTTTGCACAGATTTTGTGTTTTACTAGGAATTATAGTGCCCGGTACGTGTTTTACCTAGTATTAGGGATCTGGAATCTCCAGCAGTTACAAAATAAATCACCAATCTACAAGAGGCCTGAGGTTTCTGCATATTTATCTCGTCCACCCTTTAGCAGCCACAGCTTGTGTACACTGGATACTTCTGTAATCCTGCACATACGAATCACAAAAAGGCTTCAAAGTCTATACCAAATGAAAAATAACACAAACGCAAACGCCTTGTTTTTAACAAAGTTATGCAGTTTGTTAATTTTCTCTTTTCCTGTATCACTGACTAAAACAACAAAAAGTGTGGAGCATGCTATTATGACCAGAACTCAAATTCAAAAAGTTTTTCACAAATTAGTTTGTCTGCTCCAGGATAAGAACACAAACTTACTTTCCATGAAATATTTAAATATACACCCCTGTGAAAAGGGCTGTCCTTTGTTTCTGTCAAATAATATAACTACCACTTGCAAAAATGGAAAGTAGATAAAATGTTCCTTTCTAAAAGAGAAGTTCATAGGAATAAAAAGAAAACAAATAATGTGTAATGTGGCAATGCCTTGTAATAATTTAGCTCACAGCTTCTCAAAACAAAAGTTAAAAATTCTCTCACACCAATTACAGAGAGACTCTACAAATTATCTCAGCAGAATAAAGAGTAAGCATTCAGACAGAAAACTATTTTTAGTCTTCTAAGTATTAGGAGTTCAATTTGTTAGAAATGTCCTTATTTAATCATCAAATACATTAGAAATGTATTCATTTACAGTCTGAAAACTGGCACAAAACCTACTAATTTCCACTGTAAAACATGGATCATGGAAAAAAGTAACCATGATATTTCCCAGAACAGTATCTGCCCAGAATTAATTTAATACTGCAATTTTATAAGAACAAACAGATGTCA
This sequence comes from Antrostomus carolinensis, assembly GCF_000700745.2. Lineage (NCBI taxonomy): Eukaryota > Metazoa > Chordata > Aves > Caprimulgiformes > Caprimulgidae > Antrostomus > Antrostomus carolinensis. The sequence continues at coordinate 1,362 of NW_010311742.1, forward strand.
GAAACCTCTGACACAGATTAATTTCTAATTTAGACCAACATGTTATCATTAACTTTCCAAGTTAGCAACTCACAAAAAAAAAAAAAAAAATCCAACATCCAGAATTTTGGACAGATTCAGTGTAATTTTTTATTTCATTTCTGAACCTTCCCTACAGGCTCATAATCCTACACCAATATAACTGAAAGTAAGTTACATTTTTTTAAAATGAGAAATTAAATCTTAATATGTAAACAGTTGAAGATGTAAATAAAGCACGTTAAAAAAAAAATAAAAAATCCAATATCCAGAATTTTGGACAAATTCAGTTTAATTTTTTATTTCATTTCTGAATCTTCCCTACAGGCTCATAATCCTACATCAATATAACTGAATGTAAATTACATTCTTTTAAATGAGAAATTAAATTTTAATATGTAAACAGTTGAAGATGTAAATAAAGCACGTTAAAAAAAAAAATAAAATTTTCAAGTATCACCCAAAATCCAACTATTGAATTCATATGCAAAAAATTGTGGACGCAGACACTAGTACTATGGCTTCAGGCTTCTCTCAGAGAATTTTCTGTCAGACTGTTTCCCCAGTAAAGACCAAGATTTCTTTGAAATAACAATTCATCCAAATACCATTTGCTATTAAATATGCATTCTAAACAATAAAAAAGATGACAGAGAACTGAAGCAATAGTAGTTTAGGAAAGCACAGCTGGGAGCTTACTGGATTTTGTATTTAATCCATTGCAAAATATTTATGACAGTTTTGAAAGGGTAGTGGGGTTGGGTATTTGGTGTGGTGGTTTGGGGTTTGTTTCTTTTTTTGTTTTGGGGTGGGGGTTTTTTTGAGACATTTGGAAAAAATATCTATTCCTTAAAATTCACAGTACTAATAACAACAAACTAAACAACTAGCTCTGGAGAGACAGTTGCACCCAACTGTGGCAAGCAGTAGAACATTTATAGAATTTTAAATATTTCTTTAATAATTGATGTTGTCATTTTGAATCTTTCTGCATAGGATAGAACGTGTGAGTAGATTGCATTAACACTGCTTAAACATTTCAACTTGTCAGTATGGCCAAGTCGATTTCTGAAATATTTGCAGTATTTTCCCATCGAAACAGTAATAAAGGCAGAATAAATATATGCCACTGCTTTATAATCACTGAACATTAATGAATATTTTATGTCTTTTTAAATCTCCCTGTTTAATTTAAAAGGGTGAAATTAAGTCTCCTCCCTGCAATATGCCAATTATCTGTAAATCAAACAATAAGTTGGCCATTATACTCCTTTTTGTTAATATACCAGAAGCTAATTTGAAAACATTGAACGGCATTTTTAGGTAATAATTGAATAGTCCTTCCTGCCCTCTTGTGGTTGGCAACTGCAACTCGTACAGAGCTTTTCCACAACTACAAAAATAGACCAGAAGGGAAGTAAACTATTAATTTGTTAAAGTGTGAACAAGAGAGAGAAGGAAAAAAAAAAAATCATATCTAACAGTCCCTGGAGAGGAGAAAGACAAGGGAGAGAAGAGAAGGAAAAATATCACCGATTCCTCCAAATTGCTCAAACTGACTAGATTCATCAGTCATTTGTTACAATGCTCAGCCTATGCTAAAAGAAAAAAAAAATAAAAAGCCATTAGGGAGTTAACATATGAAACAGTGCTTGTTTTCTATAATTAGACAAACGTTCGCCAACCCTTTTACCTCAGCCAAATCCCCAGTGATTTCCATGAGACTTTGCACAGACTGACATAGTCACCTGTTCAGCATCGGCTGCACAAGAAGGTCCAGAGTTCTCTTTTCCTTTGAGCCTCTGAAATGGTCTTCAGAATTTTATACACTCTACTGGATGTAATACTTAGATACAAGACAGAAAGGCAACATAAAGTTCTATACTCATGCTGGTTATGGGGTGGTAGGGGTTTGGTTTTGTGGGTTTTTTTTGTTGTTTAATTGGGAAAATCATATCTGACTTTTAAATTATGTTGACTTTATATGATAACATGTTGACTGTAACCTGCCATTACTAACAAACAAGAAAACTTGGAGCATGTAATGGCAGTCTAGTTTCCCATGTCTGGTTCCTTTAAGCCATGTAAGACCAACCAGTAAAGTAGTCATTGATGCAGCACAGATAAAAAGCAAACAACCAGTATGCACATATGTTTTCTTGTAGAATCTCACCATTTTAAAATTAAAAACACATATTCTGATCATTTATTTCCATAAATTTCCAAATTATTTTTCATATTAAAGAGTCAGAGCTTGGCCCTCCAGAAAAGAAACTGATGCAAGTATGTTTGTTCCTATTATGGAAAAAAACAAAACAAAAACCAAACAAACATAAAACCACCAAAACCCAGAACTTACTCCAATAGGTTTAAAAAGGTAAAGCAGAAAACAGGCTTTCACAAAGGGGAAAGACCAGAATTTAGATCTTAAGACTAACAGGATTCACAATGAAAACAGTGATAATTTTTCATTGTCATATAAGATATCGCTCCTATAGCTAATATTATGGAACTTAAAATAATTCTGTCTAAAATGTCAGCATGTGGCACTAAAAACTTCAATAAAATCTGTTCAACCCTGAAAGACTCAGAGAAGTGTCAGACCAATAGCAAACATACATTTAATTTGAAAAGCAAACATTTATTCTTAATATTTTGTAATGTGAATTCTGAAGATTCACATTTCTAGATTGTTTGTCATGTTTCCAGAAGTTAGTAGGTTATATGGAAAATAACATCCAAAACACCTGGCATTAGACATAGCGTGGAGTCCAGAGTCATATTAGAGACATTTGTTCCTATAGGACTTAATTCTGACAAATTTCTCTACAATATCACCCCTTGCTGGCCATTCTACAGAATGGCAGTGACGTCCATTATACACAAAACCATTTGGCTACCAAGCCAGTAAGAATTACAGCACCACGAGAGCAACCAGTAATGGTAGAGGTGCCTACAAAATGGAGATGGAGCTGGTTAAAAGAAAGGAAGACAGAGGGAGCTTCAAGAGGCTTAAAGATAAAATGGAATTTGAATAACTGCCTTTCCTCATCCCTCTAGAATAACTCAATAAATACTGTTGGCATATTTTGCTACTACAACGCAAAAAGAAACATCTTTTCTGTATAATTTAATAGAAATCTTTTTTAGGCCAAGTTCTTTAATCAAATTACAGCACTCTTGATGATCCAGTTGATTAAACAACAACAAAAAACCCTAATAAAATAAAGGAATATCCATAAAGACCACGTAAACCCTCTTTAACAGAATTGGCATTAGCTATAATGAGCTACATTTATTCTTCAGCTGTGAAACAGCACTCACCTCCTGAATGGTACTGCTTCCTGAGAAGTTGAGGTTGTACTCCCGCTGGACTTCTCGATGGGTGACAATCAGCATGAAGTTTTGATTTAATGACTCCTGCAGAGCCCTGAAATGGTTGAAAGAAAAACAAGAAAATCAGGGATAAGCATGTTATAGCTTGTTTTACAGTTAGATGCAAAAACCCCAGGGTACCCTAAACTCTACATAGACAAGTCCAGGCACAACATTATCATCTCTCTTTTCACTCTTAAATGCAAGGAAGCATGCTGAGAATGACCAAAGGCCATTCCTGAACTCCTTCCTTAATAAGGTGACTGCAGCCTTTAAAGCTCTTCTAGTGTTAAGTATTCTCAAAATCGAGAGAGTCACATTATCTTCACAAACATTGGGTATATTTAGCACTCATAATGCCATTAATACCAGGCTTGTAAGCATATTGACGACCAGACAAAATATCAAGCTACAATGCACATTAAAAACTGATGGTAAGTAGAACAAGGCAAAGCATGCTCTCGCTTCTCTAGAGTTACCTGAAGCATAAACCAAACGGAAATTCTTCCGCTTAGTTTCATTCAAAGCACATAAACCCAGCTAATTAGAACTGGAAAACTAACCACAGCAAAATTTCTCATGTGGGTATTGAGCATTTAGAAAAATTAGTTCTTCTCGAATTGTTTTAAATGTACATCAAAACATCTTTAAACATATGAATTAAAAAACCCAAAACTTAAGATACAGATTAAACAGGCCAACTATATGTTCATGTTGTCACAAACTTGGGGGGTTTTTTGTTATTTTCCTGGTAACAAGACATCTGGATGTTAAAAAGGTGTCCTGTTTGCTTAATTAGGTACAAAATTATGCAGCTATCTACTTTTCAAAATAGAAGGCAGGACTTCTGTTACAGACATGGCAATTACAGCTGTGCACAGTTTTATACTGGCTACAAAAGTGCAGCAACAGCAAAACACAGCTTGGGTTTCTGAACGACGTTTATGCAGACTTGATCTGTTCAGTGGCATATGGAATTAAACTGGGCTTATTCAAGTTGGTGGGTTTTTTTTTTTTCTTATCGCATAGTCTCAAAAGAATGACAGACTGGGGTTTTTTTTTTTCCTTCACATCTTCACCGTTTGATGACACTTCAACATGCCATTCCTCTAAGCCATAAAGGACAAATTCTGTATGCAGATGAGCACAGCTGCATCTTAAGATACAAGAAGACACGAGAGACTGCTAGATTATTTGAGTCCTGATTTGTTAGTTTTTCCTTCCACTGGAATTACCGAGCTGCAGTGTTGCTGCTCAGATGCTAAGGAACCCATGCAATACTCACTGTACGCTTCAGCAAGAGATGCACAATTTGCTTTAACACCTCAAGAAAAATTACCTTACAAAAATATCTTCACACAGCAACTTTATTTGGATTCTGTGACATCTTAAACATAATAATCACATACTAGAAAATAAAATCATGAAGTGCTATTTCTCATCTTTTATGGTTTTGTAATATGGAAGATAAATTTAACTCATTGTCAATGCTAGCTATGATCGAGTGTATGAGAGACACTATTGATGCAACTGAAGTCATCTGTGCTGAACACAAAGTTAGCTGCACTTGTCACAAAATCTCATAAGAAAAGGCCTAAAAAAGTATTAAAATACTTAACAGTCCTTCAAAAGAGAAAAAAAAAAAAAAAAGAGATAGAGCCCTGACAAGTTGTATGTCTCTTTTCAAAGGTAACTCTAATTTGATTGTTAACAATAAGTTCAGCATCACCATAACCATATTTTCTTTTGGCAAATGTTCAGTAGCAACTAAAATATCCTGCTGTGCTTTTTCAGATTCTGATGTTTTCATTTGTTTTCAGCAAATACTGAAGGCGAATGAAATATTTAATTGCTCTGAAAACATTAATTACAGCATATGTGAATGGCTCTGGATTCCATACAGAATCACACGGGGCTCTGTTACAGCTATTTTTGACTCTACCTGAAAATCTGTAGGTGCTAACCGATAACGTGACTCACGTTTTCATTCTGTAATTGATGTAAATAGAATGAAATAAGCTAGTTTGATCAAACCCTCTGTATCTCAAGGTATGCATGATACAAACACTTCAGTACTATCTAAAATACAGCATGCTAATAAAAAGCATCTGTTCATAGGAAAGGTTTTTCACTCCTCTATTTCATGGATGTGATAGCAGAGAGTATTTAGAAAAGGAAAAAAAATACTCTTCAAACACAGTTAATTTAAATGAAGTGCCTTAAAATTAAAAGTCGCAAGTTTTGAAGTAACTAACAATTTTGACACCTCTACTTTTTGGATTGATAAAAAACACAAGCTGAATGCTGTTAACAAGCAAATTCTCAGAACATACTCATAGCCAAATACAGTCAAAGAGGAGGCTGAAAATTAAGCTGGAAAAAAAAAAATGAGGAAAAATTGCTTTTGAAAGTGTTAGCAATTAAAATGCATGGATAATTAGTCACCTTTTCTTCAGAAAAATAATACAATGAAGAATATTATTTCTGCTTACACAGAAATGCAGTGATCATGTGATCCAATTCTTTCAGCTCCTGTATCAAAATCTTATATGGTCTGACAGCCATAAGACCTGGACCACATATAGGGTAGAAAGTCAACAGGAGGAGGAATTGATGGCACATCTGACGGGCAGTTTGTGCCGATGACTTCCTACGGGTACCAATGCTCCTCTGCAAGATGGGGTTGATTTGAACACGTGCCAGACAACCAGCGATGTCAGCCCCTTCCCATACACATTTCCTAGAGCAACTAGGGATGCAGATTACCTCAAATTCTTTTTCCCAATCCAACTCTCCTTTCAAAAGGTATCTTGCCCTAAAGTTGCATTTTCAGCCATTAAGGCTATGATGAAATGTACAAAATAACTGTGTATTTAAAGGAGACTTCTCACTGACAGTAAGTTGAAGCTAACTTTTATTTTTTACGTGCCCGTAACTGCATTGAGAAGACTAACTTTGAACACAATGCACATTTCTAAAATTTTTGGCTTCAGTGTTTGCAGCAGTTTCATTTTCCTGCAAATGTTAGCAGTTGGCTACAATCCTCCAAATGCAACATCTGCATTAAAAGCAAGAAAAAACAAATCAGGGCCAAACTCCAGGTCCCATTGAAGTCAAGACAGATTTTCTTCTTTTTTTCTTTTTTTTCCCCCCATCAGTGCTAACAGAATTTAATTAATCTGAGAATTAATTAGTAGGAAAATAAAATTAAATTCTAGAAACAGGATTATAGCAGGACACCCTTATCAGCACCATTTCCGCTCTACTGCAAACCCTAGTTTTCAAAAGCATTTGCAGATGGGTTATATATTGCCGTTACATTTTTCCCTCAGCTGAATGATTATACATTCACTATTCAGCACAGGAGGCAAAGGAGTTTGATGGTATTTCTGGGCACCAATCTTCCATCAGAGGAATTCTGCCTACCCTCAAAAAAAGTCCAAAAACAGACAAAAGAAAACAGACCTGAGCATAGTCATCGCTCTGAACAGTTCTAGCAAGACAGGCTTGGACCAGTTTAGGGTTTCATATGGATTGCCTATATAGTATTGGCTATTGGCATTATCACAATGCACAGAAACCTCAGTGATGGATGAGGATTCATCTGGGGTTGAACTCTACAATATGCAAACAAAAATGCTCATCTTTGAGACTTAAATTTCAAGCAACAGAAGTTGCAATATTTTTTTTTTTTTCACTAAACTCAAAATATCAAAACTCAATTAAGAGTCTGGAAAGAGCCTATTCACTAGCTGTCCCATCCAAATTCCAATACAGCACAATTTATAAACCACAAGTCTAATAAATTAAGAATAGAAATATTATTTAGCAAAATAATGTGTAACTGCAAATAATGCTAACCTTAGGGGACAGTAACTCTTCAATCAGTCTACAGAATGCTGAAGCAAGATGGTATTAGTATTGATATTTATTATATTTTAAGCTTCCAGTTTTACTACTTCTCTACGGTTCTGTAACATTTGTTCTATTAAAATAGGTTGGTCGTATCTATTGTTGACTGCCTTAATGCTTTAATTTCTGATGTAATACTTTGCTTTTTAATAGCATTTTTCTTGAAATTTTAGTAATATTTTAAGATTTGAAACCAAAGGTATATCCTTAATGATCAGTAAATGTTCCTTTTCATTTCTGTTCTGTAAGGTTTTTTTGAAATACATTCAATATTTCTCATTAGGCAATATCTTTCTCAGTCACAGAGAGATTTCTCCCAAAATCTCTGAATTTTATATAAGTAGGTACAACACAAGGTAATTAACATTTCCATTTTAAACTTACAGATTTATACAAGCTCATGTCAACAGAAGTCCAAATTTACTGTAATTACAGATTATTTACATTAAAACAAAATAAGAAATCAGTATGTAAATGTAATGTTTGTTGTAGCTAATGCAGCAGGAGGTGGTAGATTAGGTTCAAACAGCAATCAGTTAGCAAATCTGGCTAACATGTAAATGAGCAGAAGCCCTTTTGTTTACATTCTATTGCATTTTAAACGTCAGGATTTTTAAACTGTCTCATGAGCAGATGTGAAAATAAAACATTAATCTTACCATTCTTATTGAAGCTTTCAAAGTAACTAAAGCAAGGCACTGCTCCTGTCCAGCTAAACAGACAATACTAATAATTGGAGTTGTAGGTTACATCGTTCTTAATTAACACTCTGCTACAGTTGATAGCGTACAACAAGACACCATGCCACGATCACCACTCCTCTGCAACAATCTAATGTACACACACTCAGCAATACATGGAACTGTTATGTCAAAGATGGGGCTTTTTATTCCTATCCACACAGATCATTACATTTCTTAAATAAATTACAACTGCTTAGTAAAAATACATTAGTTGTAATAATCACCAAGGTATGCACCAGGTCAAATGGCTTTCAACTGTTTTGAACCTCTAATGATTCATCAGGTATAATAAAGTATGTAAGACTTTTAGTTATTTAGCAAAAAGTATAAATATAAAATATAATATACCCATTAAAGTGACAACTGAAGGAAAAAACTGAGGAAAAAGGGCCTCCCAGGACATGCAAGACAGTAGGAGAGACAACCAGGAAGACCTAGCTCTGTGGCCAGACTCACGTGCCATCGCTTTTGATGCTCTCTTCTACTGCATTCTCTAAAACCTTTCCCTGAACTGGGTATTGCCAGCTTTCAAGAAGCATCTGAGGCAACAAAGGGAAGGAAAGTCACACTGAGGAACTGAATAATCTAATCTGACAAAGCCGGAGCAAGGGATCTCTCCTCCCATTGGACAATTAAATGATGGACGTTCTTCGGCATTTTTCCTTTTAAGACTGCTTTCCAAAGGAAATAATGTTTTTTCTCACCCACTTGTCCCATCCAGTAACTTTTAAACATACTCACTAGTTTCAAGGAGGTCTGACAGCATTAGAAAGGTCTCAAAGACTGGGTGTAAATCAACAGCTGGGTAGAGGAAAGGGACCCAAATTACTACCCACCTTAGTAAAAGGCTGCAGTACAAGCATGCCATTTTTATACTCCATCCAGCCAACTTCTGGCCAATGATTACAGAACTACCTACAGCATGTGTTGTCTCCTTTCCTTCGATATTACTTGGCTACCAGCTGCAGAACAGAGGCAGGGCAAGCTGATTGACCATGCAGTGGAAAAAAAAATGGCGCAGGTGCTACAAAATACACGGGAAGAACTGGAGGCAGTGTCAGAGGCAGGTAAGATCATAGGAACCATGGAAAGAGAGGGCTGAGTTACTGCAGGCACTGGGATGATGCAGGAATTCACTAGAAATCAGGTTTCATTATATCCACAGCTCACAGAACATGTTGTTATTGTTTTGGATATCATACATGGATAAGTATGGCTTTGCCAGCTGAAATTGTGGAAGCAGGGCATGTAACCTTACAGATGGTAGGTATTTGACATTTAAAGTTAATCTTTACACCTCAATTTACTAGCATGCAGTAGTAATTCACTGGGTTTCTATTACCTATAAAAGCTTTAGATATGCCACTGATGAACGAAGGAGATTTCTGCTTGTTTAAATTGCAGGATCACTTTGCCATTACATTTAGACACCAGCTTAAGTCAGTTCTGGGTTAAGCCCATTCAGTCTGTCACAATAAACTTCAATGCCTACATACCAATATATTGGAAAAGGATTTCAGACACTGTTCTCCTTCAGTGTCAAGAACAGGCACAAACTGGAGTTTATGGAACTGTGACTAGATTGCTCATTTTAAGAAGGGCATATGCATAAAATATCACATACTGAAATCTCAAGCTTTTCAAATATCACTTTCTGGAGATATTCAAATCACAACTATTTATCTCTAGTTCAAATAGAAGGCATTTGAAGAAAATGACAGATTAACTCATAAAGTAAGAGACAAAGTTCCTTAACATCCATTAATAATAGATGTGAGCATCATGCTTTTAAAAATTGTGGGTAACAAACTAATCTGAATAATAACTGACCTAACAGTAGGCAGTAAACACTGTAACTGGGTTTGGTACATTGCTTCAATTAGATGTGTTTTGATCTGCATTGATGCTTTAATTGGAGGCAAGCCTCCCCTTTCATCTAGAATTTATGACTTCAGGGAGATGATCTAGCCTTCAAATTATCCTTCTTTAAGTAGCCACTAATTAATCATCGTTTGCTATCCCAACGCTACCAACTTTATCTTAAAAATATCCAGAACTAATCTCTACTATGAAACAAGTATTAAACTGTAAAAGTAACAACCACTTTGATTTTACTAGCAAGTAAAGTTCTTTTAAACTATTCGTCCAATCAAAAAGCCTAAGAACCATTTTTGAACACTTTGTTGCTATACAGTTTATTGCAGTGGCAATAAACAACATTCTTCAGACCCCACTTTTCTTTCCAGAATCGAAGACATTCAAATTACAACATACAGTGATAGCTGGGTAGAAAATTTTGAAAATGGAAATTTATTTTTAAAAAAACCAAACAAACCATTAGTATTTACAGTGTTTTTCCCCAGTATTTTCACTGTCCTTCAATTATTTGCTTAAGTACAATGGCTTATTGTCCTCACGCACAACTATAGCTCCTGTTTGCATGTACAGTTCAGATACAGCTCACCACCACTCTGCTCCCTCTGTTCCAGTGCCATTATTCCCTCTCTTACTGCTTCTTTTCTTTGTAATTATTATTTTTATAATTTATTTTATCTTTCTTATTTCCTCCACAGACTACAGGGTTATGGGCACAAGTGTTGTTTAGTACTATCTGAAGAAACCAGTTATTTATCTATATATTGTCAAAGAATTTCCTTCATCAGTAATATGATTTCATTTGTAGAATATTCTCCTATTAACTACAACAGCAGAAAAACAACTCCCTCTTCAGACACCTTGAAGGCACTCTAGTCTAATGATTGTGCAGTTTGACCAGTTCCAAACGCAGCCCTCCTGGCTGGCTGGCAGGGCCAGGGCTGGAGCAGCGCTGCTCTTCCAGGATTAATTACTGGGCACCCTCTAGTGGCTACCAAAATAAATTAATATTTTCCTGATGAAGAGCACATACAGGTCTTCCTCTGAGAAAGTGAAGGGCAGGAAAGAAAACAAGCCAAAGTAAACAAAGTAATTGCAAATTACTTTGTAAGAGTAAAAATTACATTTTTCCGTAAAATAACATTTCCTTTTCAAACCTTAGCAATATCCAATGACATATGAGCACTCATGGTTAACTTTTGGGTTGTTCAAATCAGTAATAAAAGATACCCTGCTCAGTTAGAGGAAATTAATTATTCAGCCTGCCTACATACTTTTTAAAAGCCCAAGAAGATAAGATAAAATAATGTTAACAACCATTTTGGAAAGAAAATTCTGATCTGCTGGCAATGATTTATACAAGTTTACATTAAATGAGCCAACATAAGGCAGTAACTTATGAAAGGCCAGTTCTCATTTCCACAGGGACTAGTTTTTTGTTAAATTAAAGTCATTGTATCTGGGAGGTGTAAAAAAGTGGTTAATGTACCACACCACTGTTTTTAAAAACTGAAAATTTTTAAAAACATTAAAAACCTTCTTGTCAACAATGAGGTGCTGAGGTAGTTCACCTTACTAGAGCAGTGAAAACACTTTGTATTTACTGATTGCAGACTTCTGCAAGGATACATGTGGCTTCACAAAAACCATACAAAACCAAATCATACAAGTAGAATTTCAGACTTACCCAGAATGACTTGAAGAAGGAGGAGGCAGTTCAGGTGTTAGAACATAAAGACTATTATTTTTTGGCAAGTGTAGAGTTTTTAAAACAGTCTGAAGGGAGAAAAATAATTATAAATATAAAACATTCACCAAGTTTGATGTATCTTTTTATTTCTTTTAATTATTGATACTTATTTACAATACCACCAAACATTTCGTTTTGAGATACACTTACTGTTAAATTCATAACATTTTTTGTAGGTGGGCTGTTATATATAAAAACAACACAAAAAGTGATTTGTTTAATAGTTCCTCGTATGCCACCCAAGACATCTAACACTGTTTGAAACTAACAGTTCTTGCACTGCATTTCCCACCCACTGATTCTCAGTTTGAAATTCTGAATTCAGATAACTGAAATCATGGTTGAAAACTTACACTATCATCTACATCTCCAGTCTTCCACCCTTTTAACAGCATTTTAGACGCAGGAATCTGAAGTTCATTTTCTAGAATATGTTTGATATCTCCTAAAGAGAAAACAAAGAAAATATATAAAATATACACACTTACCAATTTATTTCAAACAGAGTACCGAGTTATAGTTAAAAAACAAGAGCAAGGAAAAATTTACTATGAAAACCATTTTTAATCTAGTTACCCATTTAACACATACTCCAAACATTAAAGGACAAATGAAGCTTAAAAAAAAAATTTAAAAAAATCACATAAAGCATCAATGATTAGAAAATCACAGGAGGATTCGATGATTTGCACATATATTTGAATAGTTCTACACTGCATATGCTAGACACACACATTTGCAGATGCATGTTATCTGGAGCAATGGACTTTGCCAGCAATAAACAGGGCGTGTATTTTTGATACCCAATTCCATTATCAATAATCCTGACCTAAAAAACTGAAGTGTTCATACATTTTAACTGCTCCGACAGATTTTTCAATGTTTTCCACATTTGAATGCTCTCCTCTCCCTGCAGTTACCATAATCATAAAATAATTCAGGCTGGAAGGTACCTCAGGAGGTTATCTAGCCCCAAGCCCAGCTCAAAGGTCTAATTAAACCATTTTAGTCATGGATTTGTCCGGCTGACTCCTGAACACCTCTAAGGATGGAAATTTGACAGCTTTGTTGGCCAGCTTGTTCCAGTACTTCACCACTCTCCCAACTAAAAAAAAAATAATAATAATAATAAAAAAATCTAATGGGGATTTTCAATGTTGCAAATTGTGTCCATTGCCTCTCATCTTATTATCATGCACCTCCAAGAATCCACAAAGAGTCTGGCTCCATCTCTGTGTCCTCCCAGCAGGTAGTCGTAGACAGAGGTAAGCTCTGTACCTCTCCCCTTCTCTTCTCCAGGCTGAACAAATCCAGTTCTGTGCCTCATTTCGTACGTTGCCATGTGTTCCAGTCCCCTGACTATGTTGCTGGCCTCTGCTGGACTTATTTGCAGAATATCAACGTCTTCCTTGTACCAGGGATCTCAAAACTTGATGCAGTGCTGAACAGAGGGCAATGATTATTTCCCTGGATCCACTGGCTACACTCTTGCTAACACAGCCTCGGATGCGGCTGACCTTCTTCACTGCAGGGGTGCGCTGCTGATGGACCCCTAGATCCCTTTTTTTATAAAGTTGCTTTCTAGCCTGTCAGCCCTCAGCCAGTTACCAGATGGGATAACGTGGAGTTATCCTATCCCACATGCAGGATTTCAACTTTGCTTTCTTTGAACTTCATGAGGCTCCTGTCTGCCCATTTCTCCAGGCTGTCCAGGGTCCTCTAAATATCGGCCTTGCCCTCCAGAGTATCAGCTATTTTCTCTGATCTGGTATTCTTTGTCAACTTGCCAAGAGCACTCACCTTACCAACCAGGTTATTCATGAAGACATTAAGCAACACTGGCCTTAGGATCAACCACTGAAGGATGCCCCTGAAGTAGTAAGTGCTGGCCAGTCAGACTTTGAGACCAGCAGTCCAGGCAATTATCTACCTACTTTATCAGTTCACTTATCCAGTCCTTATCTTAACACTATGACTACAAAAACACTACAGCACAGTGTGTCAAAGGCCTTGCTAAAGCCAAAGTGACATCCACCATTCTCCCCTTGTCCATAGAGCCAATCACCAAATTATAAAAGGCAAATAACATTGATTAAGCACAATCTGCCCTTAGCAAATCCATGCTGCCTGTTCCAAATCACCTTATTTTCTTTTCTGTTTTCAGAAAGGACTTCCAGAAAGATTTTCTCCATAATTTTCCCACAGACCAAGTTCAGCAATCACCAATGAACAGCAGGCTCACATTTTCCTTAGCCTTTCTTTTCATGCTGATGTACTTACAGAAGCTCTTCCAATCCCTCAGTGGATTCAGCTCCATCTGAGCTTTGGTGTAACTCCAGACCTGTATGCTCTGGCAACATCTTTGTATTCCTCCTGGGTAGCCCCATCACTACCTTCCCACTTTCTGTCTACTTTCTTTTTGCATTTAGCTTGGTCATAAATTCTTTGTTCTTCTGTCCTGGCCTTCTGACATGCTTCCTCCTCTTTTTGCATTTGGAAGGGACTGTTCTTGTGCTTTGAAGTGGTTTCCCTTGAAGATCAACCAGCTCTCTTGGGTCCCTTTGCTGTCAGGGCAGTCTTTCATGGGATCTTGCCAAGCAGATCCCTAAAAAAGCAAAAAAAGTCTTCTTTCCTGAAGTCCACAGTTGAAATTCTATTTGCCTTGCTCACTTCTCTCAGGACATTAAACACAAAGCTGCCCTCAATCTTCATATGCCAAGTTAGAGACAAAAGTTCTACACTGACTGTTTCTGCCCTAAAGCTTAATCATTTATACCCGAAATAAGTTAATAAGAAAAAATAAAATACTACGGCTGCAAAATTCTGATTTGATCAGATTTTTATATCTCTTTTGTACGGATGTAACTCTGCAGTGGAAAACTCATGAAACACTAATCAGGAATTCAAACTAATCACCACTAGGTGGCACCAGCCAATTCCAAATCGAATGCTAAAAAGTCAAATGAGGATCAAAAGTTTCAACTACAAAATTTCATCACAGACATAAGGCTGCAGCACTGCAAACTGTTCCAATCAACTATTTCTTCATTTAGTTCCTTATGTTGATCTGTATAGAGTCTTCACTAAAAACAAATAAACAAAACTCTTTGTCCTTAGCAAAAGTAAATTAACTCACAATTTGGGGAATGTAAAAAAGAACATGCTCTGCAATGCTAACAATAGCATATTTCTAACATACTGTTACAAAATGCATCAGGTTTAGAATAAAGGCATTAAAATTTATAAAAGAAGTCTTAATTTTCACCAATAAGTCAAATATAAATTGTGAAAAGAGGAATGCAACTATGCTTTTCACACTGGAAAGAATTCCTCTAAATCTTGTCACTAATCCTACACAGAAAGAGGTGTCATACAGATTCAAAAAGGAAATGCCAAGATCATCCACTTATTAGTAGGTTACATCTACACTAATCCTACCCCAAATAACATTTTCATGCCTCAACTTAATCAGTAATGTCCATTTTGTTTCTGAAGCAAGTTCATAAGAAAACTAGATTTCAAAATAAGTATTTGATAGATCACTAACCTTTCTTTACAATGGATTAGTGAAATTTTGCTTTTTTAAAGCTGCAAAGAGATTTGAAAATGGTTAGTAGCTGTGGAGGCTGCACTTCCTCAGAGATTTTTTTCTTCTTTGAGAGGTTCTGGTTTGCTTTGTTTTTTCTTTTTTTTAGGACTTCAATTTTTGGAGTTGGGTCTTTTTTTGTTCGGGGTTTGTTTGTTGTTTTTAATTTTTTAACAATTTTACAACAAGACTTTTCATTTCATTTTTACAAATCCTTACCAACTGTTGAGCTGTCTTCAAGTACTACATCCACGTTTCTGTCTCTATACTCAACCCTGAAGTCAAGCATTCGAGGTTGTCTTTCCACTATTTGTCTAGATGGCACTACATGGCGAAATGCTGAGGATGAGGAAGGAGTTGAAGAAGCTGCTGTAGAATGACTTGTGGAGCCATACGCTGGTCCATGTAAAGTCTCTCCACCATATTCACTGAAAGATATGCACATAAGAAGGTTTAAACAGAACAGCTTGATATGATTAAATAAAAGTTAGCAAAGCAAAATGAACAGTATTATTCACTTACTATAGTCCACAGCACGTACCTCTTGAATAAACTACACTGTCATATCTGAAAATACTGGTTTAATAATAATTTGAAAATAGCTTTCATATCAGCAATATTAAAATTTCAGTGATTCAGAAGTGCCATAGGAGAACAGCTTAGATGACAAACAGGTATTTAAGCCATTATTTCAGTCTGAAGTTCACTATGTAATTAATATCAGAATTATCTTGAGAAGAAGCATTATTTCCAGTTCCAGGAGTGCTGTGACCATATAAAAATTGACACCATGGCAAACACCAGCTTTCCACCTCATTGGGCTACCATCACATGGAAATGAGAATGAGAAATAAAGTTCAAAATCCTGCACCTGTATTGGTATTTTCCCATGGACAATGGACCAGCTTGTTATCCAAGTCAGTCAGTCACTCCTCAGCTCCTTCCCCTGACCAAAAGGTTCCTAACATTCTTGTATTTTGAATATAAATGCTTTGAGGTCAGGACTTATTAACATAGGTAGAAAGAGTACTCAACACAACCAAGACTTGATCTCAAATGGACTAGTTTGGCTTTACCATAAATAAACATCTAGTAACTTTACTAAGCAAATAAGGTTTTAACCTGAATCAAAAACACTCTATTTAATGATAGCTTTAGCAAGTATTGATAGAGATGCCAAAAGGCCATTTTCAGCTACATTATGTATTTTTCCATCATTAAAATAAACTTTTAAAAATAATATATTAAGTATTTTTCTAAGCAAAATTTTAAACGCTATTTTACTGTCTCTCTCAAGTAGCTCAATTCGTGTTCTGCTCTTTCAATTGCCTCATCAGCACTTAGGAGCTCATGCTTCAGTGACTTCAAGATATCCAAGCATCAATATACAAGCCAAAACTTAATTCAGAAGCTGAAAGAAAATCAGTAAATCTACTTTCAGAAGGGAGTACCTTACTTTATGTACCACAGTATCTTCTGCCTGGAATTCAATTTAAAAAAAACCCATATATACAAAACATGAACTTTTTTTGGCAGGGGACAAAGGGGCACAGAATATCAATACCTTTAGAAGTGCACAAAAGATAACAGTTAGCCAGGAACATCTGTGGATTTGCCTTGCAAATTTTTAGATCTTTGCAGAAAAAAAACAAGCCCTGACTTTCGAGAAAGCATACCAAAATCCAAACTTCATAAAGACACAACCCTGCATAGAATGACCCAACAACCAATTAATTCAAAATAAAAACTAATTACTTTGAATAGGTGTTTGAGCTGGTCTGGTCCTCTATCAGTACTGGAAAAATTGAACATTAAATCAGCTTTGCCAGGAATTGAATTTGTGGCTCCAGAAACTTTTAATAGAATTACATCATAATCTTAGGATTCAGGAAAAAAAACGTAACTATTACATAGCAACATTCTCTGTGTGTGTAGTACTCCAGTCTTCTGTGCTTACCTCTGCAGAATGCCGTTTTCTTGTGGTATTACACCATTTATAGCTGCCTGAAAAAAGAGAAAACAAATTTTTAGTTCAAGCATACAGAGCAACAAAAATTACATCTGTAATATGTTTTAATGAGTTATTAACTTGCTTTAAAATATGCCATAAAATGTTCTCCACTCAATGAATATATTCTTGGTAAATGACATTGTCATTAAATAACCTGCTTAAAATAAAAATCTTATCTAAGTGAAAACAAACATGAACTGAAGCTCAGACTCCTATATGTGTGTGATGGATTTCCCAGGCAGAACACACGGGGGTAAAATGCATGATCCATGCTCAGTAAATCTAACACTTTCTACACTTGCTACATACATACCGCAAACATACTGCTTTCAAACACATCAAGCTAACTGTGCACAGACAAGGCAGCCAGACAGCACGTACACAAAAAAATCTCATGTTTCCCAGAAGTATCAGACCTGCACAAACCTATAAACCTGCACAGCTGCACATACACTACACGCTGCCAGCCTGATGTGTTCAGGAATTGCTGAAGTCAGCACAAATGGCTACTCACAACCAGCACGCATGCCTCCATCACACCCACACCTTCCAGACAACCTGCTTCTAGCTCAGACACACAAACACCATCTAGCTTCTTAAGACTCCTCATGTGCCAGGGAATCACCGAAATTACTAGCCCCAAAGTTCAAGCAATCTTCAGGTAGAAAAATAAGTATTTTTCAAGCAAGGTTTATGCAGTTAAACATCACCCCATGCTGTCCAGATCACCAGTACAAACAAAATGTTACTTACAGGCGTATAACTACAAACCTGGCAAAGCTGCATTCAGATTTGGTCTTATTTGAAATTACAAAGTTATTACCTATACAAACACACTAATGAATTCCATCTCACATTAAAATGCATTATTTTTACAATAGCCACAACATACTCCCATTGCTAGTTCAAAACTCCACTTCCAACAGAAGTGTCTTCTCAGCTTGTTAGAGCACTGCTCCATCCTACGCTGCAGAAGGTTTTAATGCACTTCCAGCACATCTGATGCTACACAAGTTTATATAAACTTAAGTCAGGGTGAGGGAAAAACTTGGAAAGCAAGTAAGACTCTCTTCAACAGTATTTAGAAGACCACTTATTTCAGACTGCTTTATACCACACCAAGGAAGTGTTTTAAAACCATCTCATTGCTAGGATTTTTCAGATTCGAGGGGGATTGAAAGTGATACTATGTGAGCTGGTGAAGATGACTTACACGTTTTACTGCCCAGCTGTTTGAACTTTGTTCTGATTACTGTTAGAAGCCATGGGAGTAAAGAAGTCAGAACCTTCTCCAACTTCAGACTTTTAAGCAATGGCCAGATAAAGTGGAATAGCACAGGAGGAAATTTGACAAGGAATGAGAAATAATGAAAAAAAAAAAATATCTAGACAGTTAAAAAAAAAAAAACCCCAGACGTCCAAATTCAAATTCTATTTCTGCTCTTTGATGATCTTTATAATCACTATTGCATTCGCAGGTACATGTTTGTTAGGCTTAACAGTGAGATTAAAGAGAGCTTGTAGCATCTCCCTAATCTCCATTTTCTGCTGTCCCACCAGCACTTCATGTATTTCCTCTATGACAACTTCTAATATCACTAATATCTGTTCTCCTATGTCAGATATACCTGACCTGTTGGCCTGTACACCTGGTGAATGAGTGTCTGGTCCCTGATGAAGAGAGGAACACTGACCTTTAGAAGCTCATAGATTCTCTGGTATTCCAGGAGGACAGTCATATATTGCAACTGAACTATGGACAGTCATCACCTATCAATAACATTTTTACAAACTGACATAAAAAAACCTGCAGCCTAAGTGTTTAATAAACACAAAAATAGATTAAATTAAGATTTAAATGCTATGTTTTCTTTTTCTCTGAATATATAAACATGTCTTTTTACAATTTCCATTGATAGTTAAGGTTACAAAGAGTCAAAAAGTATTGCTGCTGAACTCAGCTAAGTAACTATGACATTGCAAAAAGATTTGCCATGTATTTAGAGATAAATAACAGCAAAAAAAGCAGACAAGGGAAAGGGTCACAGGTATGTGTAAGCTACAGCAACTACCCATGAGGCCGTATCCAGTTACAGCAAAAGCAAAGCTTCCTACCAGATCAGTTCTAAAATCAGTTTATCCACCATGCATGGCATTAATCAGTGGTTTCTTTTTAACAACACGTCTCATTTATCATCATTGTGGTTTCTACATTCATACATAGCTCTTCATCATGTTCATTCAACAAACCTCCAGGAAAAAGTGGGAGGTTTTGGTTTGTTTGGGTTTTTCTGGATTGGCTTCCCCCTTCATACTCTTCAGCAACATACACTTCATTCCCATCAATCAACAGGTAAAGTTGGTTGAAAGACAAAAATGTGCTTTATTTTGCATCTGTAGGATTTAGAGAGTAAATATAGGGATTTGTACCACAGGACCAACACTAATAGTGATCTGCTGGTGCGATAGAATTCTCTGAGAAAAAGAAGCTGCTTCAGCTATGAAGAAACATAGCACAGGGTGGCATTTCCACTTTTTCTGTCAAAGCTCATGTCTCAGTCTCAGAGGATTAAATCAGCTCAAACTTCTTCTAAGCCTAGTTAGGGGGGGTTAAATATGATAGAGGCTCCAAGCTATTTTCTTTAAAACTGAATAACTCACTTGTTCACATCCCCAGTTTTGTAAACTTGATGACATTTAAGGGGCACAGTAGTAAGAAAAAACAGCAGCAGCATTATGTACTTTTTTGATGGAAAGACCTCTATTAACCACACTGTAAAAATAAAGAGTCTGGACACTGTTTGTTAAGCAAGATGGAAGACTAAAATTATGCAGATGGCAAATGGTAGCAGTGCACATACAGATATTGCATAAATATTAAATACTCATGTCCTTACAAGACATCTCTAAGTAGACTCTGCAAAGAAAACAACAAAAAGGAACAAACATCTGCTTCAGGATTTCATAGGAGAAAGGTTGTGACTATAACAATAACAACAACAAAAAAAACTTATTAAGGCAAGATCTGTTCCAGGCTGTTCCTCCCCAATGTCAGTCCCCTTTGAGAGAGGATCAGGTCTCTTATGGTTAAGCAAACATTCAAGAATATTAATTTTTTTTTGTCTTTCCAAACAGGGATCATTTGATCATCAAAACCAGCCTGTGTGACTAATATATAGTAATTAAAGAGACGTATTACCCTTGAAATAAATTTAATAACAGGTGCAGTAAGTCTATTCATAGTTACTATAGTAAATATAAAGATACCATATCTGGCTCAGAAAACTTCTTTAGCTCCCAATAACCTGTTGCTGAGAGTGCCTGCAGGGAAGTAGCACTCCATTCTCACACCGTGCATCCACCACAAATGTCACTGTGGGTTACTGGGTACCACCGTTTCAATGGGTGTTTTATCTATTTTAATCCTATCACTCTTTAAAGACTGAAGCTTGCCTTAACTGGAAAATTATAGGCACTATATAAGATTATTTTCCCAAAGCCAAAATTCTTAGGTGTGTATCAGTGCTATCCATATACAAACTCTACTGTAACACTGTTCAAACTTGGAACAGAGGAACAGAAGGAACAACATAATTATTGTTTTGATTACACTGTTCAAACAACTACCAGAGCTACAACTTATTTTAGGAAATTATAAATGAAATTTAGTTATTCTTGATTTATACATTTTGAGTAGAGGTATCCATCATATAGCCAGGAATTAAAATAGTTTATTTAAGAATTTATTAAGCCCTGTATGACCTGAACTAATTGGACCTGCTTTTGACCAGACCAACATACATGGGGACCGATGAGAGCCAATTACTTAAGTCCAAAGTAACAATACTCTTTTTTGGGTGATTGTTTCAGCAGCAAGTTTCTAGTATCAAAATACATTAAATCCAACTTTTTTATTATTTCCTGCAAATATAGGAAACAATAAAGCAACAGGGTTAATAAAAGGTCATCAAATTCATTAATAGTTTGGGCAATCCAGAAGCTCTGTGGTATTCTACAAACAGACTGAAATATTTAAGTGCCTAAAGAATGTTGTGAAGCAGACTGTGAAATGTAAAGCTTTTCCTCAAGGGAATATCAACGTAAATAGATTAGTCAGTTCTGACTAAACATGACTATCTTTTATGAGTACAAAGCAGTGTTACAGAGAAAAACAAGAACAACCCTTTCTTAAGAACCTGATGAAGCAACAATGTTGATGTCTTCTCTCAAAATACACAATTTAGTACTAATCATCTAAAACCAATTAAGCACATCTTACAGTGACTCTCATCCCCGGGGAATGGGTGTCCTATGAATAATTATGAATGTTGTATTTTAGATAGCACAAACCCTAAACTCCTGAGTTTAAAATACTTGGTAATTATCACTAAGTTTGAAAACAGACTGGATTTGCCAATCACATTTAAAAGCAGAGGTCGACATATACTGATTGTATATTTAAACGAGGCAGGGAATTCCTTCCTTCTCATGAATTACAGATGGGAGGTTTTATTTCCAGAATTTAAAAGTGATGTTTAGATGAATTACCTTCAGAGTTTAAAGCAGGCCCAGACAAAAGAGCAGCTAAAGGCTTTTTCAGTGGGTGAGGTGGGAGATCTTCCTCCGTGCCCATCTCTTATTCCCCCTCCCCTCCAATCTCCATACCACACAATGGTTTTGGCTGCCAGATACAAACCCTACCCTAGACATAGATCCTCTAAAACTTTCCAAATGTAAACCTCTACCCCGATGCAAAGCAAGAGCAATCAGGCTCCAGTCTGACATGCAGGAACTATGGATTCTCCTCAGGAAACATTTTTGGACATTTTGCATGAGTGAAAGAAATCTTGGGAAGCACAACATAAGATCAACTTTCCAAAACAAGAGTACTAGAAAACACATCTCCAAGCAAAAGGATAAAGCAATTTCGAGCAGCATGATGCTGGAAGAACAACCCTTTCAGAAGAAGAGGTTAGAAAGATGTAAATGCCGTGCACATGTGAAAGCTGTATGGGTTTTATTGAGATAAATAACTGTATCAGCTTAATGCAACCAGTACAAGTTTATGTATTTATCATCTTACACAAAATTTTAGAAGCTTTATTTAGATTTGACTGAATTCAGCAATTAAGACCACTTCACTCTACTTAATAAAGGCCACACAGAGCTTTATATTTGTTTAGCTAAAAATTGAGAAGGTTTACATTAAACAAACACAACACAGGATGCGACAGACACAGGGTAATAGGAATTGCCATAGCAGATAATTTAATCCAAAATTCAAAGACATCTAACCAAACAGTATCAACTGCTTCAGAAAGTCAGAGAAATATAATGGAGTAACGTGCTCATGGGGCATTTTTTCTCAATCCCTTGATTTTCTGTAGATCTGACACATTCAGATTTCTACTAATTATAATTTTTTGTTGTATTCCACTTACTGCAATAGCCTCATACCCCATATATTTAATTATTTCCATTAAACTCAGTAAGAGCTTTATTTCATGAAAGGATTCATTTACTATGGCTTTCAAAAAACTACACTCTTCCCCAAATGCTACAACTCATAGATTTTACTTTTGGTTTAAAATGTCTGGTAAGCTAAAGAAACAAAGTTCTGCATTTCATGTCTTCCTTGCTCATTTCGCCTTTTCTTCCTATTATATATTTAATGTCTCCTTGATATAAAAACAATTTCTCTCAAATCACAAAGTCAGAAAGTTCACCCCACATTGCTTTCTACATTAGCAGGAGTAAAACCAGCTCACCGACAGAGGAAGGGCTGCTAGCAGATTTTATGACTATGTTTTGATATACAACCAAAAACCTGTTGTTTTGTTGTTTCACACTGCAAAACAAATAGAAACCTATTTTAATATTTGACTGATCTTTCAGCAATTAATCTTAGATTTCTTTCTCAGTCTGATTACACGAGTCGATATAACACCAAAATCTACATATAAAACCTCACTATAGAGAGAAGACATGTAAAACAAACATACTGTGATTTTGAGTTCTGTAGAATAAAAGAAGTTATAACTGTTATATTTTGGAAGTATCAGCCAATATTCCTGTGTGCTATCAACCCATCCTGCTTGAGGATCACTCAGGATTTGTTTAATTTGAATTTCAGATTTTGTTGAATTCAGACAAATTAAATGTGGTTTTTTAAAAGCTAAAACTGTAATTAAATGTACTAAAAGGTTCTCATTAAGCAATCCAAACTACACTAGAAAAAATATTTCTTATCTTTTGTATTTTATATTTTCACAGCATGAAATGGTCATTTATACTACTGTGTTTACAATTGTAATTCCATTGTAATTAATTCTATTCCTAATTTGGGCTAAATGTGATATTCCCCTTGAAATACAATATTCTTACTCTAATTTTGTTGCTTTCACATGATAAATTGCTTAACCTAAAGATTTTAAATCCATTATTTTATTTGGTATTCAAACAAAATAAAAGGATGATTAAACTCCAAACATTCTGTACAATGGCAAGCTCAAAAATAAAAAAAAAGCCTAAACTGAACAAATGTTATCCAGAAAGGAAAAACAAATAATTAAATGATAAGGGATAAAGAAAAGCATTAGTAAGACAAAACATGCATGAAAGGACTGAAAAAGCAAAAGTGAATTTTAAATTGCTTCCAAACCATAAATCTGCATGACAAAGGAACATACTTTTATATACAACAGTAAAGCAAAACAGGAGAAGTGCAATGATTTATTAGTTCCTTTGAGCATAGAAGTATTTCTTACAGTGAAACTAACTTGCAGGGGTCTGCTTTATGCATATATTTCTGTAATAACAGTAAACGTTTTGAAATGATGCTCCCCTAATAACTTTCTTGTTGGCAAATACTAATTTGGGTTTGTATTTTCAACAGAATTGATAATAATGGGTAATACCAGATGTAGACGTGCCAAAACCTTTGTTCTGACCTGCTGACACTGTGATTTCAGGAAACTGGATAAAAAGTAAGACTGGCCACGCGCAGACTTTTCTTGTGATCAGTTTACAACAATAAAAACACAGAAAATTTGGGAATAAACAGCAGAACTTTTACTAACTGATGCTGATGAAAACATACTGCAAGTATTAGTCAAATACTGCAGTTAATCTGGATTAATAAAATGGAGGTTTACTGAAGTCAGCTGTAATGCAATCACTTCTTTCTGCCCCAAGACACTGAGACTGCATTACGAGACTCCCAAGCAGAGGAACATGGCTTCTGTGCAGTTTTATGCAACTATCAAATCTTGCCTGTTACAG
Source organism: Antrostomus carolinensis (assembly GCF_000700745.2). NCBI lineage: Eukaryota > Metazoa > Chordata > Aves > Caprimulgiformes > Caprimulgidae > Antrostomus > Antrostomus carolinensis. The sequence goes on from NW_010311742.1 coordinate 25,913, forward strand.
CCAAGTCTGCGATGTGTTATTCTAAACAAGAAATTCCACAAAACATTCGGCAGAAATGTCAATTATTTTAGACCAGAGGTTTTTTTTACAAACAAGATACACTATCAGCTTCCTATAAATACAGCTACTCTGAAACCATTACTTTAACAAGTAATGACTGCTGTGAATTTAAGTTATAAAAAAAACATTATTTGGTTTGGATTTTTAAATGAATGCAATAATATTTGAATTAAAAAATTACTAATTATGCCCCAGTAGTAACAGAAGCAACCTCTACCTTTGTTATCTTTGGCAGGCTTTCCAAGGCAAAGAAATGAGTCAGCTTTTTCCTGTAGCTTGTGTTATACTTGCTGGCATTTCCCCAGCTTTGCAAGCCTCAAAGTATTTCCAAGTGCTAGACGTGAAGTTACACCCACAAAGTTTTTACAGAATGCCAACATTTGTCCCCATCGTGGTTAAAATTTAACCAAAAGCTGTAATTGAACTACAATGAAATGTCTTCTATGCATTCTGCTTTATTTCAGCTTGCTTTCTTTACAACTAATGTACTTCATGAAAAGCTGCAAAACAATAGAATTGCTAATAAAGCAAAAAATTAACATTTCATCAAAAAATGCCACATGAATATATTCATACAGACGATTCACTTCATCAGCAAGACAGCACGCGTTGAAATAGTTTACAATTAGCACTCTAGATGTGGTTTCCCATTTCTCCCTACTTCTTTGGTGGCTTCAGTAAACTTTTTCCTGTAATTCCTACAACATGCCGAAATGCACTAGGAAGCCTTTCAACAGTTAGATGCACTTCTATAATCCTGGGAAAAAAAACCCACATCTTGCACAATTCCTTAATTTTATATTGTCACTGCATAATTCCACAAACAAAGCACAAGTTCAATAATAAATTAATAACTGGATATATTTTCCTAGTGCAATGAAAATAAATACCATGAACAGACTTACAAGAAGCTTATGGATCAGTATCTGTCCAAGCTGAAACTCTTATTTCAGCAAGAATAAAGGAAAATCATTTATTCTGCATTATCCACTCAAAACTCATTCATATAGAAAGGCAGAAAAACAGACTATGATGTGTCTGCTGCTTTCTGACACACATACAGTCATCTTGGCCCTAGTCATTAACGTCACAACTTTTCACACTAATACTGCTTCACCTCCTAACTTAACAGGAAGGAACGCTTATGTTTGATATCAAAACATATTTTGTTACTCCTTAAAACATTAAGCTAGACAGCAGGAGAGACAGATGTAACAAAGGCTATGCCTGATAAAAATACCTAAGCACCGAGTTCCCACATTTCTCCCTCTCTCCTAATTATTTCATGTAAAATTGAATGACAACACTAAAATGTCTAGGTTGGGGACAGCTACCCCACAGCAACACACTTCTTGTTCAGCCTTAATACATAAATAAATAAATAAAATCACTCTTTGCTATAACACACTAGCTCTTAGCAAGCACTAAAATGATAGAACAGGGATGAAACCTCAGGACACAAGATAATTCAAAAAGTCCTAGAAGTACTGCCTACAGACTAACACCCCTTTACTGAAAAGGTGTAATAACATGAAACATGTTATATGACAGTTTTCAAACTAGCCTAGCCAGAGTCAGCAGACTGCCTAGTCACTAATCAATAATAAAAGTATAATTATGTAAGATTTCACTTAAGGGTTTGGAAACCAGAAAGTCCTTTTCCAAAGTACATAACATACAACTTTCCTCACAGTATTTCTCCTTATACCTCTCGACAGGCTATGCTGGTACTGCAGCAACCCAGGTCTTCCAGGACCAGTTAAGCAGAGTTTATTTCAATAAAACTAGGACATAACTGTTAAGATATTCAACAGTATTATAAGTAAATCAGTTTTTCAAATGCTCTGCTTTGAAAGAGTCTAGATGACTCCTGGCCTCTGTGGTAAAATCTTTCACAATTAATCTTTAAAATAAATCTTTCACTTGCAAAATAACCACAGCATTGGCACAGATGCTGGTTCTCAAATTATTTAATTTACTCCATTTTTCTCCTACTTGTACATTCCCAGCACGACCCCATGACAGACTACACACTTGTCAAACACATGTTTATACGATGTATGCAATTTTCAGTTCAACTCGTCGCTACTTTTAGATGCATTTCCAGTCTATTAATATAGTCTAGAAATTTCCTCTTAAATTTGAATGTCTCAGGATAAATTAATGCTAAGCAATCTTTACAGAAATCACCGATACAGAGGTACAAGACTCTGAAAAATAATTATTTGCAAAATGTAAAGTAGGTAGGCAACGCCTGCATACAGCTACAACGATACTATTAGGCACTACCATGATCTCAGGTGCTGCTTTTTGGTTATCCTCAGAACACAAAAAACTCTCTATTACAAGAAATAAGAGTTCTTTTCCATGAACAGAAACTTAAGTTTATTAGTCCCATTGCTTGTTTGATCGTTATGCAAGAAAAATTTAAGGAGCTCATTTCTTAAGGAACTAAATTTAATCTGTTGAAAGGAGACACATCTTACACTACTTTACAACGTTAACAGCAAAGTTTTACCTAAAAATCTCTTTAGCTCTCTTTCTGTCCAGACATTAAAATTTCAGCTGCATCATCACAGCCAGATGGCTACCAGATAGAGCCATAAAACACATAATCACAATTCCTTTGCTATACTCCAGTGAATAAAGCAGGTTTTTTCTATGAGAAAAAATAGAAGCAGTAGTTATAAAACAAAATAAACTATTTTAGATTAACATAATCCCTTTAGTATCTAGTAGACTATCTGATATATTGCAAGTTAACCATTACATTTGATAGAATTGTGAAGGGCTGAAAGATAAGGATTTCTTCAGATACTGAAGAATTATTCCAGTTTAAGAGGAACAAAAGGGTGTTCAACGAGAAGATACTTTGCCCAAGCTACACCAGCTTTACCCTGTGTGAAAAATATTTACCACATTACATTCCCCTTCAATCAGCAATGACAGAATTAGTCTCTTCTGATGAATCAACAAAAATACAGTTAGTCACCTACTAAACAAATAATTTTACAGTGTTAACATTTTAGCAGTGCCTTGAAAATAGAGGAGACAAGAAGGACTCCAGAGCACTGGTTCTCCACAATGAAAGGTCAAGCCTTCCCAAGCTCAAGACTGGCTGCCAAGACTTCTTCCATGAAATAAGCACCACGTCTCAGCAGAGGAGCATTTTAAAGAAATTAAACCTGTTTTCACCAAGTTGCCAAACAATCTTTCTCTGACAAGGCTTTGCCCTGGTAAGGAGACACAGTTATTCACTCAATGGGTGGGGGGAAAAAGAGTTTGTATTTCTTACACATTCATTTGCCTCAAAGAAGGCAAAAAATAAACTGCAGAAGCCAAATGTCTGTGTCTAGCACACGATTTAGCTATTATTTCTTGGAGTAAAGTACATTTTGAGAAGTTTTTTTGTACCTGAATAGTTCCAGGCAAGATCCATGGGAACCCAATAAACTTTTGGGATAGTAGACTACAGATGAGGAAAACAATTCATTTCAGTTTTCAAATCTTTCTCTACAGACAAGCCAGAAACTGGCCCCTTCCCAGCCTTTCTTTACAGGGGGAACACTGTGAAACTTGAGATTCTTGGATATTTACACAATATGAGCAGCTACAGCATTGATTACAGCTTTCATAGGTTTCCTTATAAAAATCACAAGATATTGCCATGTTAACATGATCCAAGCAGTGTTTCTCAACCTCTTTTTAAAGAGCAAAGGGTCATCCAAACAAGAAAACAAATCCAAAGACCACCTAAGTTTTTTTTGTGGGAGAAAAAAAAAAAAAAACCAAGGGTTCAACCTATGTAATAAAATAATGGTTTTATTTAAAACAATCAAAAGTTTAGAACACACAACTTAGACATTTGCTACTTCTATTCTCCCCTTAATATGTTTGTTTCCTTGCTTGTATGTGTCAGAATGCGTATATGACATTTTTATTGGGTTTGGCTCCATTTTACTTTAAACTGTAGTTGATGTCTAACATTTCAAACTGATGTCTAACAGACCACTTGCAGGCAACGGACCAAGACTGATGCAGAGACACAACAGGATCAACTGCAGTTTGTGCTCTCATCGAAGTCATGTGACATGTCTGTCACAGTGGCAATATATTGAACACTTTCCTACATCACCTGAGGTATCAACTATTGCCATTAATTAAAAGCCTCAGAAGAAAGTAGTTTGGATTTGGTATAACCACAAAGACTGGGCTATCTTGCTGCTAGCAGAGGTAATCTTCCTCTTTGAAGCACATTTCTGAGGTGACAAGGCAGCACTCTTATCCCGCATTCTGCAAGTAAAGGATCTTAATTTTCTTCACATGTGTTAGTGGTGGTGCTTTGGATCGGGTTGTTTGCTTTTTTAAAATACATAAATGTGCATACAGCTATGTGGAAAGCCATACCATGCTTACAACTATAGATGTATAGATGCTATAGATCTGCATATTTCAAAAGGTCTTCACTGTAGAAAATACACAAACAGGAAACATCTGTTTTACCCGAGACGAAGGCATTCAAAAGTAAATAAAAACAATTAATTTAACAATCATGGTTTGGGTTTGGTTTGTTTTTTGTTTTTTTTTTAAAGAATTAGCTAGTCGTCTTCACTACCACCCAGCTGCAGAAAATCCACAGCATGCATCTGAGCTTACTCAAAGACACAGAAATGTCACTTTGGGAGCTGCAAAAAAGCTGGAAATACAAAGAATGAGAATTCAAACGATTTTTGCAAGCAGGGATCCCTAATTTAACAGAAAGTACATTAAAGACTTCCAAAAGGGATTTCTGTAGTCCTTTGTAAAACAAAAGTTCACACACAATTTAATTGTGTCCTACTAGGAGAGATTAATGCTGCATTTGGACACACAAGAAACCTGCAACTCCTGTATTTCCTGGAGACAGGCACCACGCTCACGGATGCTTGCAGGATGCCCATCCACCAACATTATCTGTCATCACCTTACTCTGAGCTTCCTTCTTCCTTAGCTCTGCCAGCAGCAGGCTAGGCAACTCAGTGCTGTAACAGCGAGCATAAACTAACTGAGCTGACAATACCATGTTCGACAAGTCACTGAGATGCACAAGAGGACACTTGTCTAAAACAAAACTTTAAAAGTTCCTTAAAAAAAATTGGGATACAAACCTCTGGTTCCCCACAGGCAGATGTGACTGTTCACTTGACCACAGGGAGAATGCTATTACTACACAGATAAACCCATGTTCCTAATATTAAAAAACCTTCAGATCTAGTCCTAATGAGAAGAGCACACCAAGAACCTCCCACCAGTCTCACAGTGAGTGCTGTCAAATGTGTGCCATATTCAGCACACAATCCAAAGTAAAGGAAACAGCAGGTCAGCAATACAAGATAAAAGGGGCCAATGTGATGACCACCATCACCATAATATGTAGTCCTGGTTCTCCAGACACTGAAATACAGCCTGCTTCGAAAGAAACAGGAGAGCTGCTAAACATATGACAATACTGTCCCACATTTAAGAAAAAGAAATGGCACTGTGCCAAACTTAAATTAATCACCTAGTTTCTGGAGGCAGACTCATTCAAATCAATAAAAAAACCCCCAAAACAAACCATAAAAACATACAAAAAGACACCACATCAAAGCTTTTGCAGGGAAACCAGTTAGAAAAAGAGACAAAAGACATCATTAGTGTATTAGTTTTTACCAAATTGTACTGAGATTTACTACATATTATAACAAAAGAATTAAGTTAATTGTTATAAAGCAATAAAAGATACAAATAACAGATTGTTGGTAACTGTTGAGCAAATGGCCCATTTTCTGCCTAGTAATCCCATCCAAACTGGTACCTTTAACAAAAATAAAAAAGAAAAACTGTAAAGTCCTAGCTCATTTTTCTCAGTTCAATTTGTGCTTGGTGTTTTGTTTTGGGTTTTTTTTACTTCTTTCTTTCCAAAAGACAACATTCCATAGAAGTCAATATAGATATATAAACAAAATGTGTACTTAGAGATAAAAAAATCATCTGACAAACAACCATTTCTTAAGAGGTTTTAAACAGCGAGATGCAAAAAGCCCTCATCTTTTGTGTAAGCTCTCCATTCAAAACAAAAAAACTATAGTTGACAGTTGAAGTTTTATGAAAACAGATGTTCAAAATATACAATTTCTCTTTCCAAGCTATAGAAATGCTTTTTGTCAGCTGCCTCTTGGAAGCTGTGTACAGCAGGAACTGCAAGTCATCCCATTTCCAGGTGCACTAAACTGTCAGTTGTACTGAAGTTACACTGTGCTTTGAGCCTCTACCAGAACGCAGAATAACAAAGCCAAATATAGCAGGAAGGCACAAAGGTCATTTTAAGAATATATTTTGAAAATAAAAAAGTTTGTTGGTTTTGGGGTTTTTTTTGTTGTTATTGTGTTTTGGGTTTTTTGTTTGCTTGGGATTTAGAGGATGAAGGTGTTTGTTTTTTTAATAATAATTATATACAAGTTTATAGTTAAGATAATCCCTCCCTTTTATTTTGATGACATTTATTTTCTTCCTAAATAGATGTTAAGCAGGACCTACATTACAATGTCTATTGAAAAAGACATGAAATAAGAATTATTTCAAACCAGTGAACAGCAGTAACAACAGAAATGGTCAAACTGGAAAAATTAGAAAATTTGAGCATGGTGAATCCTGCTTTTAACTCAAAACCGTTCTGATTACCAGTACAGAATATACAGTCATGCTATATATGAAAGATTTGAGTTTTTCATTAATCTGTGAAAGGTACAAGAGACCAAGTTTTATGTGCAGATACATGCATTTGACGTCAGGAGAACAAAGAGCTATCACCTATGTAATAACCTCATATATTTGAAGGTCCTTAATGCATAGGGTCAAGGAGTACATTATAGATTCTTGCATTAATGGGTCATTTCCTTAAATATCTACCAACATCAGAAACATTTCAAAAGACACATTGTTGAGATTTTTTTATACCTTTTTATTGTCTTTACACAAAGTTTAAGATACATTTAAACTGTCATTCTTACCTTCAAATGCCAAAACAGAAGGGCATAGTTTAAATGTGCAAGCTATAAAACCATCAGATTTTACAAAAGACAGAAATTCCTAACTTTTGCTTCCTCAGATGTTAAAAATTATGGTAAGCTAATAGATCTCAGAGAAATGACAGGAAATAACATATCAACAATCCCGGCAGGCTTAAAAGAGTTGCTTGATCCATCTATTGCAGAACAATTTCATAAAGATGAAGGCCTGAAGAGATCACTATATTATCTGTGTTGATCTCCTGTATCCCCCAGAACAATCTCTGTAACATTTCATCACTCAGCTTCTATTAAGCCTAGTCATCAGGCTACAGTGTTCCAATGCATTAAAAACCCCTAAGCTGCTATATATGCAGCAGACCACCACAAAGGCCAAGTCACATGCAACAGTGGGGAACTAACTATTGGCAAGATCAGACCTCATGATCCCACCAAGCAACTCGTATGCTGTTATTGCACATAAGTTCCTCTGCAGCGCTCTCATCATCAATTTGATTTTAAGCACTTGAACAAAGCCTAGCAGCCACACATTTATGAATGACAGTTTCCATTATCACTTCAAAGAGCTACAAACATGATCTGAACACTGTAAAACACATACAACTCCAAGACATTTAAATCAGATTTATTTAGTTACAAGTTGAAGATAAATTAATGGCAGTTTATATTGTCTTAAAGTATGCACATAAAGGAATAGGCATGAGGAGTTCTAATTGGGGGGTAGGTAATCCTTAAAAGTTCAAAAATAGGAAGCTGATGTTTCAGTTCTAAACTGAAAAGAAAAAAGAAATCAGATTAATTCTTAACAAAAAAACATAAGTGGCTACTAGAAAAACTAAACCAAGAAAGGAATTCCTCACATTTCACTCAGATTTGGCTTTGTTCAAAGGTAAGGCCAAATGTCCAAAAGATACAAAACACAGCAAAACCTACTGAAGCCACAGGAAAGACATCAGTGACACTCTTGATACCAAAATCTACTATCAAGACCAGAAAAAAAAATATTAAAGAATCAAATAAACATGGAGAAAATAAACAGCAGCAATACTGCCTCAGTGCAAACAAAGAAATCCTCCAAAAAAGCTTCCATAAAAAACAGTACTTCAGCGTGACATTAGAAACTTGTTTTGCGAACTATATAACCTCTGCTGTCTTTGTGCATTCTGATGTACTTCTCTGTCAGCATATATCAGTGAGTACGTTGCTGTTTCTGTTTTGGGATCCTTCTGCTTTCCAACTCACCAGGACTACTTGCTCTTGGTTGTTTTGGCTGAAGTCCCAGAGTAATAACAATGCCCTTGAGTTGAGTCTCAGAGTTCAAAAAGCAACAGGTGCTCAAGGGAATCTTCAGCCTGGGTCCCTCGCTCAGCCTCTGGCAGCACATGACTTTTTTCTCCCAAAGAGGAAAATGGAACTGAGGTTCAGATTGCCTGAATGGAGACTGAGGAAGCAATCTGTTCAAGACAAGACCATCCTTAACTTATATTTTTGGGTTTTTTTGCCTAATGCTGCAGAAGTGCCCCTGAACTTCAGTAGATCGCATCCTAATAGGACTTGCTGAGCTTTCTACTTCATGTTACCCTGGGTGCCTCACAGAAGCTTTCCTGATCAAATACAGAGCTCTGATTTTACTTACAAAATCATGGAAGTAAAGGAATATACATTTAAAAAAAAAAAAAAACCAACAACCCCCCTGCCAAAAAAAAACCAAAACAACCAAACCCTGAACATCTGTATGATTATATTTTACTGCTATAGGTCATGTTTATCAAAGACTTGAACTTTAAATAAGCCTCTGAATAAGACTCACAAAACAATATGAAATTAGAGAAGATGGTGATTATGTTTTTCCCATTTACCTAACAGATTGGTGGTCAGAGGATGATAGAGGAATCCTTTCCCAAAAACTTCACTACTGTTTTCATGATTTGGGAACCAAGTCCCAAAAAATGTTTTGTTCCATGTTGAATGAAATATTTAGTGCCAAGCAAAAGGATTTTTTTTAGGTTTTTTATCTCAGCTAAAAACCTCCAAGATCTTTTGGTTCAATCAAAACAAAGCCTTCCCTTCTCCCCAGTTTCTTGGCACTGAATCTGTACCTGACAACTAAAAAAAAATTTAAAAAAAATCCCCAACACACATGGAAGATGTATACAATAAGTCACAGACACCTACACTTCTAATTTTGAAATAAAAATGCTACCATTCTCACAAGTCATGAGCCTTTTTTCACGTGCTGTTTTGACTTCTGAAATGCTGAAATTCCTTGCCTAACAAAGAGGTGTTTGATTTGCTTTCAAGCTAGCAACTCCTTTTTTCTTACACTCATGGTTTTTTGTCTTCTCTCCTTTTTCTTCACTCTTCTGCTTCTTACTCCCTGCTAGATTAGCATAGTTTGGTTTTCACTCCCTTTTTTACAAGAAGGTTGCTTTTAATAAAAAGGAGCTGATGTCCTACTAATGACAGATTCTTAGGGCATCTTCTTCACTTTCACTCTTCTCAATTTATCTTTTTTCTTCCACAACTGACCATTTCCTTTTCATAGAGACACCCTTTGTTTATCTTCTGTTCAGTTTCAAGAACTATGTACTTTCCTGGAGTACCTCTTGCATCCCTAATTTTGTTTCCTTTCTTACTTTCCGTATGCCTTTTTTAAGCTTGCATTTTTGGGTCATTACTTCTTTTCCCACTATATTCTACTTCTAGATCATTTATGCATCACTAATAATTATTTAAAGCTATTCTCATAGCCATCCTCATAGTTTTAAATACTTCACTTGCCCTTTCTGCTGGTTCTGGAGTCTCAAAAGGAAAAAAAAAATTCAAATCAAATCCCTTTAGTTGTTCTTACCATTTTTCATCACAATTCTCTCATTCAGCCCCACCCATGAGCATTTATTGTAAAGCATATACTTTACAATTTACAAATCCCACAAAACCACATTCTACTGATTTAATGCATTGTATTGAGAACTTTACAACCTGAACAGAACACATAAGGCTATTCCTTGCCTTCCCATAAACACTTTAACTTTCAAAACAGCCCCTGCTAAGTCACAATAAACTAATACAACAAAAGATGTTATTAACTATACCACTCTGTCAACATACATTTGGGTATAAAAAGGATATAATGCTACTTGAGAGCGTCCAGAGGACACAAAAATGGTGAAGGGCTTAGAGGGGAAGCCATACGAGGAGAGGCTGAAGTCACTTGGATTATTCAGCCTGGAGAAGAGGAGACTGAGAGGAGATCTCATCGCGGTCTAGAACTTCCTCCCAAGGGGAAGAGGAGGGGCAGGCGCTGATCTCTTCTCTCTGGTGACCAATGACAGGACCAGGGGAAATGGCAGGAAGATGTGCCAGGGGAGGTGGAGGATGGACACTGGGAAAAGGTTCTTCACCCAGAGGGTGGTGGAGCACTGGAACAGGTTCCCCAGGGAGGTGCTCATGGCACCAAGCCTGACAGCATTCAAGAAGCATTTGGCTAAGGCCCTCAGACACATGGTCTGAATCTTGGGTTTGTCCTGTGCAGGGACAGGAGTTAGACTTGATGATCCCAGTGGGTCCCTCACAACTCACAGCATTCTCTGATTCTATGATTTTCTGTTTGAAGACACTGACGATTTGTGCTCCCTTTCGGTGGTTGGTATCTCATCGTTGATGCTCCCATGATGTTGCAAAATAAAGACCCCGTATAATTTGATGAACATTTATTTTAAACATTTAGCTTCAAGTGCTTGGAGTACATAGTGTTTGGTTACAATATTACGTGTCTTTTAAACATTACGCCTTAAAAGAAACACAATCTTCATTCAAGCAAACTTAGTTTAAAAACCCATCCCAACTTCTGTGATACTTAGTTTGTGATTATTAAAACATGGAGAGCATTCAAAACAACACGCTGGGAACACAATGTGGCAGACAGTTGAAACTGTATCTGTCAATTTTGGAAAATGTAACATATTTAATTTTTTAATTATTTTTCTGATAATTTGTACTGGTCCAAAGATCACTCATTTGGAAAAGGAAAAAAAAAAAAGAGGGAATCAAAGGTATTACCATTTAAAGAAAGATCACTTGATTTTCAATTAAGTTTGTTCTATTTTCAAATGGATTAAGTAGTTTCTTTATTTATCCTCATTATCCTATGCAGAGTCTTAAAATGTCTAAGACCGTTTTGCTTGTTTTACTGGTTTCCTCCTATTTGTCTGCACATTGAACCTTATTACAAACTAGACTAAAGGGTTTTTTTAGTATGAGTGAGCTTATTGGGTTTTTTTTGTTTGTGTTTAACTGTGTCTGGATAACACCAAATCTAAATAAGGTATGGCCTTAATCTCTGACTCAATTTTGCATAACAACTAACAATAGAAAACCAACTATCTTATTTTTAAACTAACAGCATAGGAAAGGTTGAAGAAGTTGTTCTGCCTTCTATTTCTTCCACAGACACCTAAATCCTCAAAAACCTTGTCTGTATACACAAGATGTCTTCTAAAAATGCTACCCTTAATTATACAACTTATAAAATTATGCATACAATTTACCAAAAAGAAAACTAAACACAATATGAAACATTGATTTAAAGGAAAAGAAACAAACCAAAAAGGCATGAAGACAATCTGAGAATACCAGGGATATACAACTCAGTAAACAAGGTTAACTTGGTAACACACCGGAAACAGTCTGCACATAACTTGCTTGCTCCAGCCATAAAGAAACCCCCAAATTTGAAATAAATAGCTCCCTCAGCAAGATGGCATGTCACTGTTTTATGAGTTGATCTATGAAGTTATTTTCTTAGAATACTTACCACTAAATCCCAGTTATTTTGTTCAAGCAATGTTATAGCTTCATCAATATTTTCAATACCAGTACATGCCTATAAAGAAAAAGAAGCAGTAAGCAGAATTAAAAACATTGATCAAAATCAGAGGATTAATACTTATAATTTTATTAACTTCAGCAGTATGACAGGAAAGGTACAGGTCTTTCATTTCTGTTAGGAGAAGGCAATCCAGAAATTGGATTTCCAGTTTTAAACATCAAACATTTGGATATAATTCCCTGTTCCACCAGAGGACTCTTGTGTAACCTTGAGAAAGTCACCTAGGGAAGCAAGACAAAGTAGTTATTTATAAAATTAGGACAACAGTGCTGTCCCATAAAGGTGTTTTGAGAATTCTACATTCAAAATTACAAAACACTCATATTACTTTTAAAGGAAGCACAGAAATACCTAATACTTAAAATTAGGTTTGAGAAAGCTGAAATACTTTGTCTAAAGACAGAAACATATATATACACCCTTCTGACTCCACCATCATCTCATACCCTTACTCACTCTGAGTCTTACACAGTACAGTGTAAGAGGAAGGTGGCAAGTATGAACTTTTGATCAAAGTGCCAAATTACTACTCCATTTACAAATGAGCATCCCTTGTGAAACTATTTAAAATTAAGACTACACAATGACACGTTTGCAATGTTTTCCTTTTGGATAAAATAATTGCTTCTTGTTCTGGCCCTGTTCTCTGGCTTTACCCAGTTCAAGAAATCTAATACAATAGCATTTTTAAAGTAGTGATAACATCCCATGAAATGGTATTGTAAATTGAGTTTCATTTCAAATACAAGAGAGCATCTCTACTCAGCAAAAACCTTGATCCAGCATCCTGCTTTCTTTTTTTGACACCCACACCTCTTCAACTATTCAACTTAGCAGGCAGAGCACTGCTATTCACTCTGCCATGTACTTACTATCCTTCACATTGAAGGGTATCGGATATATTTCACCAGAGGGGAAAAATGGAATCAGTTAAGTTTCTTTCTGGAATTTATCTTTCATCCCAATCAAAGCTATGCTCTGTATTCAAGCACACAAGATGAGTTCAGACTTTTACAAGGCCTGAAGCATGATCACGTTCCTTCTGCTCCACCACAGTTATATAAAAAAAAAAGTGTATAGAAACTTCACACAGAACTACATTTAAAAATTCCAATCTTTTAACAGTAGTAATACTGAGTTAGATAGCAGCAGCAAAGAGATCCATTTTCCTAATTCCACAGACATATAGCCCTGTTTTTCCTTTATGTGATAAAAGAAAAAGGGGGTTAGACGCAGAAACAGATACTTTTTTTTCTCCCAAGACATTAAAAGCCACCAGGTCACACATTTTCCATGCTCTGACTTTCCTCCCCATTTACAACAACGACTGTAAGAAATAAAAACTAGAAAAGAAATCACAGAAACATTCATGACCAATTCTCTCTTCCCAAATTCAACACTGAATAATACCACACTCATGAAGCACTACATGCAGTAAGTCTGCACATAATGGAGCAGTATGGAGGACTGCAAGGATCACAAGAAGACATTTTAGAGGTTTTTTTGTGCGCAGAGGGGAGGCAGCAGTTTCTACTGATCCACAAAGCTCTTGTGGCCAGACTGATTCTCTCTGGAACATGACAAAATTTCTCCCATTGCTCACATTGCATGTTGTGTTAATACAGAATTTCACCCACTTCGCATCTGGAGTGTTAGAAATTTTTTAAAAATACAGTTTTGCTCTTGAGAAGCATTATTTTGCCTTCTCTTCCATTACTTCTTGCAGTTACTTCTGAAGTTAAAAAAAGAGACAACACTTTAACACATGCCCTAGTAAATGTGAAGGTTATACACACTTACGCCAGGCAAACTTGAGGAGCGCAGTGCTCGAGCTTGTCATTTCTGAAATCACAGAACACTTCATACTACCATAACCGTGCCACTGAAATTGACGTCAACGCCTCTGCTGCAAAGCAGTCTTACTTTGAGAAAAAGCTTTGCAGGAGTGACAGTCTGAGGTTCTGTTTACAGTTAAATTCATTTCACTTAAAAATCTGGTCATTGCAGAAATACAGAGTTACAGTTTGCCCTGCAAACTCAGCACAACCTTTCTAAGAACTGAGTTGTGTTCCAACTCACAATCAGAACCTGACCAACAACGTGGTGTTTTCAATCCTGGACTGTGTAGATGAATTTGAGGAGAGTGTACTTAGAATTCAGGGCTCAAATACTGGCTTTAGTTGCCCTCCTCTCCTATATCACCCCTGCAGCTCAGCTGACTTCAATTCTCCATGTGCACAATCTTTAGCCCATACTAACTGCAAATCAATTCAGCTCAGTTTAGCATCCTTTCATTTTGAGATAAACTAAACAAAATTAGCTTACTCTTCTGCCAGAGTACAATGAAAGCAGTTAGCTCATCACAGCAGAGGCAAAATAATTAAGCAACTAATTCACCTGTATGTCTACATTCTTCCTAAATCATCTTGTTGGTGATTTACAGTCGAAAGCAGAATCCTGCTCTTTCAATGCAGAAGGTAACAGGAGTAACAGGAACAGAGAGGTATAGACAATAAATGAAATTTTTAAAACATCAGATTTAACAGCCAAAGAAGCAGTTTTGTTGAAAACCCTTGGATCATTTTTACAGTCACTTTTAATATATAATTTTGAGGAATTCTAAAACTAAGATTTTACTTTCCAGATGGACTATTTTTGCTAGTTGTCAATAAAACAGAAAAAAACCACTCCTGAATGACAAGAATGAATGAATGAGTGCTCCTTATCAATGTAACCATAAAACACCCTGCCAACATCACAGTTGCAGCAAACTCATGTTTTTCAGAATACTGTCTCAACATAAAGGAGAATTGATTCAGACACTAGACACTGCCACATACAAATCCCTGCCTCGAGTCATCATCCATCACCAGTCTAAACATCAGCAAGATCAAAAAAAACCAATAACAATTCAAAATTTGTTTCATTTTAACTGCATCATACCATGCCAGATGAATTCAAGAAAAGCATCTGGTTTGTGCCTTTGGAATTTCCCCTAAGAGAGTAAAAGCACACGAGACAGGTAGTCACCCTTTGCTGGCAAGCGTGACGTGATGTCAAGGACTCCTGGAGCAGCTGATTAGTCCCAGAACAACCTGGGCTGCTTCTGCCTTTGTTTTCTGTA
>NW_010311742.1:41072-54845 GCF_000700745.2 Antrostomus carolinensis
GTAGGGAAACGCACGCAGGAAACCAGCAGGTTCTGTGAGCAACAAAACCAACCAAGTCTGGTCCCTCAGGGGTTTGACTCTCATCCCTAATCGCAAGGGCTGATTTAAGTTTTTCCTATGGCTGTAATATTTGTAAGGACCTCTTTTGATAGACTTCTTTCCACATCACCTGCTGTATTTTCATGAAATTTAGAAGAATTTAATTGGTATAAGTCCAGGGGTTCAAAAGTTATTTGTGGGGACATCTGGGTACCATAAACCTATATGTCTTACTCTTTTTGAAAGGCAGACTAAAATTCACAGCGTTTACTTACTTACAATAGGCAAAGGTTTTTTTGTTCATTTTTGTGTCTTTCAATTCCACCCAAGCAAGAAACAAAAAAAAATAATTGAATATAGAAAAAAAAAATCATGTTAAATTTGTGCAGAGACAGAAGGAAAAAAACTTTCAAAATATAGCAAAGTAGATGAGCTCCAAAGACACCAAAACACATCTTTGTTACTAAGCAAGTAAAGTGATACTAGTTGAGAAAATTTTTTATTATTAATAGATTTTATTCTGCTTTATTTTCATGAGAGACTTAATAAAAGGCGTTAAATATTTTAAAAGAAAATTCCTACCAGAATAAAGCAACAACCAGCACATCCTCTAAGTCATCAAACTGAAAGAAACAAACCACCACAGAAAAGGTAAAACCCTCAAGGCTCACTGATTAGTAAACATTCACAGATCAAAAAGAAACCAAATACTTTTTTTTGAAGGACAAAGGGGAAGAAAAGATAGAACAAGTTCCTTGTCCTCCTCCTCTCTGCATTTCCTCTAAATCTAGGATATCATTTTTGCCCTTCGCAGCAGCTCCAGCTCCAGCAACTGTGCAGTCTCTTCTGTCTTTTTTTCAGACCACACAAGAGGAAAATGAATGGGAAGATGAGAAAACTATTGCTTTGCACTGAATGCATAATAAAATCAGATTCTGAAGATAAAGTTGTTCAACGTTAAAACAACTTTCTTAGCATCTGCTTTTCCAGGACAGGTAAGTGTTTCCGCCAGGCAGATTTAGATTTGCATATAATAAAATTTCAGAGCACTTCTCTAAATTTTTTTCAGGTAGCTTCACAGATCAACCATCATCTTAGTGATGGAGAGCTTACCCTTGGAAAGATTCACAGCTAACCATTAGGGATCCTATTCAACTGGCACAGTCACCTTAATCACTGTTATATAAAAAAAGCAAAGTAGCCACAGAGGAAACAATACAGTAGGAGAAAATTTGGAGGACAGACAGGCAGACTTCAAGGCATTCAAGACAAACCTAGGAGGTGCTTCCAGAAAGCTATAATGCAGGATGACAGACTCACTCTTCTAAATCTCTTGCAGGGTGGTCTGACCCCAGCAGCAGTAACAGCTGGATCTGGGTTTGGAGACCCTCTGTGACCCCCCACCTCAAGAGCACAGGCTCTAGCCTACCTCCACATCACAGGAAAGCAGCTGACCTCCCCATCTGGCAGCAGCTGCTGTTGAAAATGCTCCTCCGGCACCTGCTGCAGAGATCCAGGCAGTTGTTACACAGCGAAGCTGGAAAGGACAACTGCTGCTCCTAACACAGAGAGCCGGGCTGTTACTCCTGCAAAAGCTGGGAAAGCAACAAACAGCTGTTGCTGAATCAAATACAGAGTCAGGCTACTGTTGCCCAGACAGATAGTGGGTGGCAGTTGTTGCACAGAAGCCGGGAGCAAATGGTATTTGGCAGCAAGGCAGAATTTATCTCACCTGTGGCACCACTCCACTTCTCGCCAAGGCAAAACGCAGCAGTCAAAAGTACCCAAAGGCCACGCTCAGCCCAACAGCCAGTAGTTGGATATGGAGGACTTAGAAGTCTGCCTCTCTCAACATTTTTGTTGAACAATTCTGTGTTTCCTTTGACTACCAACAGGAGCTGTATTTTCTCCAAACAGGGATCATCTCTAAGCTAACCCAAACCAGGCTTCAGCCAAGAACATTTTGCACAACTGGTTCAGGCCCATTAAAATCAGGCAGACAGATGGCTGTGAATTACACCGCGCACCACTCTCTCCTCTGGAAGTCAGCTGGAAAAAAACCCTCACTTTGTGCCTAACTAACGTCCACGTGCACTCTGCAGTTCACATCCTCAGCTGCAGCCTCCTGCCGTAATTTAGAGCAGATGCCAATACAGGTACCATGCTCAGCCCACATAATCAAAAGGATAAAATTGGAGCCGTAGCTCCAAGTACCCAGAACAGCAACAAACTCGGACAACTGATCTTCAGGGCAGAGTCACACCAGTTGTCAACCAGAGACTTTTTCCCCCTCTCGTTAATTTCACATCCATCTGTCTCAGAAGAAGACTAAGCTACTGTGATTCCCTCTGATGCCCAGTCCTCAGACACTGAAACAGCTGATACAGACTCCCCTGAGCTGGATGCAAAAGGAGAAAAGAGGTTTCCATCATCAACATTTTGTTACAACTGTAGCTCAGTCCATCTTTTTAATATTTATACAAAACTACAATGCCTAAAGAAACAACTACATTGAGGCACCAAAATACTCAACAGGTGAGATCATCTAGGAAGAAAAGTTTTAATTCTTTGGGATCTCCTACAAAACCCCAGGAAGCCAGCATTAGTACATCTCCATCTACTGCACCCTAGGAAGTGTTTACTTTTGAAAGTCACAATAAATTTTTATCCCTAGCTACAGCAATGCAACTAGAACTATATGCCATAAAAATATATGAGGTTTTGAAGAGAAATCAAAAACGCTCATAAAGAACAAATATTGTTAAAATCAAATCACTATCCCTTCAGTAACTTACTCTTCAAAAAATAAGAGAGACTAGCAGTATGGAAAATCTTTTCGAGTACACACCACTAACCTGCTCAGAAAGATGGCTGAATTCCCCAGGTCAGCAGCTTAACAACACCAAAAAAACCCCACTCAGAGCTGTTCTTAATAGCATATGAGATATAGCAAAGGATATTACTTATCTCTTTGCATACTTCCCCTGCAATATAACCAAAATTTAGTTTGCTGGGTTTTTTCACCTCTTCAATTACAACCAGACAGATCAGTTCACAGACACACTTCAGCTTCCTGTCACGTTTTGCGTATCTCCAAAGACAGAGAGTCTCCAGCCTCTCCAGGCAGCTTGTTCCAGTGCTTCACCACTTCCACTGGGAAAATTTTCTTCCTTATATTTCATTATAATTCCCCTTGCTGTAACCTGTACCCACTGCCTCTCATCCTCA
Source organism: Antrostomus carolinensis (assembly GCF_000700745.2). Lineage (NCBI taxonomy): Eukaryota > Metazoa > Chordata > Aves > Caprimulgiformes > Caprimulgidae > Antrostomus > Antrostomus carolinensis. The sequence goes on from NW_010311742.1 coordinate 44,340, forward strand.
GATTGTACAACTCCAAGAGAATCTGATTTTATACAGTCTGCTATCACCCACTGTACAGCTGAGATGGCAACTAGAGTCCCCCTTAGCCTCTTCTCCCACGCTACACAAACCCAGTTCTCTTAACCTCACCTTGCACAAAGCATGCTCCAGCCTCCTCTCCTCCTAGGCAGCCCTCCACAGGACTTGCTCTACTTTATCAATGGAGGGACTGATAGTGGACACAGTACTCCTAGTAGTAGTGGCCTCACCAGTACTGAGTAGAGGGGAAGAATGGCCTTCCTCAGTCTCCTGGCATACTAGTGCAGCCCACTATGCGGCTACTACTTCGACTAGTAGAATCCGTAATTCCCTTTCTAAGCATTCCTAATAAAAATCAGGTTTCTGGATGTAGGATTTTTAAACAACCCAGCCCCAAGTTTCCAGTTTCTAGAGTGAAACATAGTACCTTGCTTCCTTTTTCCTTCCCTTACAAGAAGACTGGCTCAGTAATCAAAAATAATAATTAAAAGTCTATCAAGCGGCCAAGGGCAGCTCCAGATGGTATCTGCTAGAAGTCTACTCAAACCCAGAAAGCTTTAGGACACTAATTCATCTATGACATATTACTAAGTGAGAAAAATTTCTTGAAAATTCACACACACACTGTTGCAATGGTAATTACTTCAAAGCAACTGAAACAAAGCATAACACTTGTTCCCCAAAACTAGGTAAAGTTAAACCAATATGCTCAGCCAAGCAAGTAAAGGCTTTAGTACCATAATACCAGATTTAGGATCCACGTGTAAGTCTTCTCCAGGCTATCAAGAGATTCAGCACATTCAGACGCTCACAACTGAGATTTTTTGGTATCTCAGCTCTCCTCATCCCAGAGTCCCACCTGCCTCAAGACCACCTCCACAGCAACAACAGCTACACACATGCCCCTCCGTGGCATCCCCTACCACTCTAACCTTGCAACAACCCTACTGATGTAATGAGACTGTTCTTATTATGAGTCATCCGTGGTTATTAAATTAACTTTTACTTCTTTCTGTTTCAGACAAACACTTAAAAAAAAAAACCCAAAACATCCAGGCATATCGACTGAGACACAAACTGAAAGGTCACATACTGCAAGCATCTAAACGAAGAGATAAGAATGCTTCTCTGTTTTTACATAACTCAGAAAACCATCTGGTAAAAATTAAGCAGATTCACCAGCTGTTCGCTTCACAAAAACAAGCTGATACACTTACCAGCACCAGAAACTGAGAGAGGGTTTAGGCAAATATGCCAGGCTAAAGTTTTGCCCAATGCATTTCAACTCCCACCCCCAGCTATTTACAAGCTTCAACGTTCTACTACTTGAGCACCACCTTAAGCAAAACTCTGAAGGAAACATTGGTCCCTTTCTACAGGAGGAAAGAGGGGTAAAAAAAAAAAAAAAAATATATATATATATATATATATATATATTTCTGAAGGTCACAGAAGACATTTCTACCTATTAGTTACCAAGCAGACAAGCATGAACTTTGCCCGTGCTCCGAGATGACCGCGAGCCTTCTGAACAAAGCAAGCAGGGTACAAAGTCTAAACTGGTAGTATGAAGCTCTAACCACTTCTTAGCAGAACTAGCTAACTTGGCACCATGATAACCACTTTCAAATGGTTTCCAGCAGACTTTGAACACTCTCAAGACTCTGGAGAAAATTCTGCTTCCAGAATACCGTGAAGGCAAGCCCGTGAGCTGGGCCAAGCCATGAACTCTAGCCTCCTAAGCCCCATGCTGACGCTCCAGCGTTTCAGCTACACGCACTACATACAAAGAGTAGCGTTCCAACTGAATTAAAGACCAAAACAAAAGTCAGTACTCATTAATTAGTACTCTGGACTACTAAACCCATTTGTCTTTCTGAGGACTGAAGACAGCCTTTACCCAACAACTACAAAAACCTTTAGTTAGGATTATCCCAAAGTTTCTGTGCTTGTTTAATACTTTTATTAAAGTATCTCAGTGCAAGTAAAACCCCCAAGATTTCCTGAATCACAGTAATTTTGCTCTTACAGTACCTTATACATTATCAGGTAAGAAGAAAAACTGATGGAAAACAGAAAAGAACTGCAGGAGTCAGACAAACACGTTTGCTTACTGGATATCTGCAGCCATCTCCTTTCTCCTCATTGCCTCAAAAGCAGTAGAACCTTAAAAACAACTAAAGAATAAATAAAAGCCACTTTCTAGATAAGCACACAAAGGAAGAGTACTAACCCATGCAAAAAATATTCTACTCAACATTCTGCAAACATTTTTTTGGTAAAGAACAGGACCACAAGGAACAGACATCTTCTTCAAAACCTGGAAATGGTATCTGAAATAGGCAAGCAGAAGAACACTCAAATCCCAGCAAAGCACAGGTCACATCATAATGCAGGCCAACAAGGACTGAAATAAATAAATAAATCTCTAAAGACATAAAAATTATATAAGCTTTTAAAAGCATCAGGACAAAGAAGCCTGCCAACGAGTCAGTGGAACCAAAGGAAGAAGACACTAGAGAAGTATTCAAAGAAGGTAAGGGCGTATCATAAAAGCTAAATTAATTCTGTGCACTCATATTAGGAGAGGAACTCAGGGACTATCCTATAACAAAACTGCTCTTTACAGAGAACTCTCTCATCCTAAAGTGCCAGCCGAGACATACAGAACAAACTAGCAGGACCAGATGATCAAAGTTTTAAAGGAACTTAAACATTTTTTTTTTCCTCCACAGACCGCTCTTTAAATCAACCTCAATTAAAGCTTAAATCAAGCTGACAGTCGCTTTTTAGTGTATTTTATTGGAGTGCAAACCAGAAGGGGTTAAGATTTCTCCAGTTCAGACAAATTTGACTTCTGTACCATAAGAAATAGCAGAAATTCCGATAAAAGTTTACAGAATAGAATTAGTATATTCACAAATATATATTACATACCGAAGAAAAGCGAACACAGCTTCTACAGAGCAAACTCCCGTATCACAAAACCACTCAGATGTCTCTGAAGAACTCAGTCAGTTGAGGAACACAAGGCTAACTCCAACTGACACAGTTCAATTCCAAAGTTTTGGAACAAACCCCATTGTCAAGCTCTGAAAGTGCTGACTTCCAGAACCTAGGATGAGGCAAATCCATTTAAACTTTGTTTCTTTGGGCTCTTCCCTAAGGACAAGCCACCGCTGCAGACGAGACGTTAGGCCAGCTGTGTCTTTGATCTGAGCTGATATGGCACCTTTGGTATTTGCTCACACAAACAACCTGACCTTTAAAAAAAAAAAAAATAACAGCGGTGACTCAGTTTCAGAGTTCTTGTCTTTACAAATTGGTTCCTGCAATAGGTAAAATATGAAACCTATATAAAATAACTCAAGGGCTGACTTACTCTGTTCTAGTTTCAAAACATCTCTTAAGAACTTCAGCTTTAATGAATTATCTTTTGAAAGCATAACTACTCCTGCAGAACAAAGACCTGCTCAACCAGTTAGACACAGAGGACCAGTAGATGACTACTTTGATAGACCAAACAACATGTAACGCATACATTAGGGCTTTAGTTTCCTCTGAGCAGTTTGTTTTTACAATTGCACATTATCTAGTCAACTCTAAAAAATGGGCTTAATTAGTAGGTATCAATCTAGCCAATAAGCATGTCATTTCCTTTCATCCAAATGATGAAGGACGACTAAAATGTTAGGTATTTCCCCAGGCTTTTTATTCTAGTTCTTACAGTAGTTAAAAGAAAGGACTCATCTAATGGCTGCCCCACAAATGCACAAGCTTATCCACAGACCAGAAAAAATATGAAATCCTATCAAAGATATGCCATGTAGCTCATTTAATTAACCCTTAACTCTTCTATTAACTCTTGCTTCTAGTACAGAAACACAAGAAAGCTAGGCTTGCAGTGATAATTGAACCATAAGAACTTCCCAAATAAAGGGAAAAATTCAACCCTTGGAGACTTTCCAGCACCAATGGAATATTCTCTAGATGGGAGATTCTCAGGACCCCTTAAGACATGTAGCAAATCACTCAAATCCTCATTCTCTGCCCTCCCACACAAAAATATGAACTCAATAAGTGTGTTTACTGTAAATGATCCTTGCTTACCAAGAAATATTAACCACATTTTATTTTCAATGTGCCAAATAACTTTCACGTTATCTTTCAATGAAAGCACATTCCTAGCCTCTAGGAATATATATAATTAATAATTTCAATATTATAATTGGTATTAGTTGTCATGGCATTTGAAAAAGGATCCTACAGCTACGACCTCTCAATCTGTTTCAGTGACCTACTAACCCAAATACCTATATGAATGGGCTGATGGAAATGGTGATATGATTACTATGATGTGAAGAGTCTTTTCAAGGTAATTGAATGAAAAGAACAACATAAACCACCTTTTAAAGATGAATTGGTGCTCCAGTGATAATTATTTAGGTTCTTACAGCAGGGCTGTAATACACACAAATCATAGTATCCTCTTTCTTCTCTATAAAATGTTAGATTGCATTTCCAATTAACTATCTGCCCTTATATAGGGGAAATTAGCTGGCTTTTCCATGAACAGCAATCAGCAGAAATATCCAAGTTATCACGTTTCTAAATGGACATCACTCTTACTCCAATTTCTTATTTGTGACTCTGGAATCCACTTCATCTTCAGTTTAAAGGCCAGAAAGGTGACTAGCAAACCAAACTGGCTTTGTTCTGATGGACACAAGCTTTGGGATTACAGCCGAGTCTAAAAGCATCTGAAGAAATTCAACTGCTGTTTCTTCAGAAACACACAAAGAACAAACTAATATTAGCAACGGCCTTGGTAGCAGAAAATGACAACCAAAATAAGAACTAAAACACACTAAGCATGCAGTAGGCTTTTATCGTGTCTCTTGACCCTAAGGACATTTACAGCAAATAAAACCAACTGTGTTACAAACCAAGAGGTCCAGCTAACAGTTCCACTGCTGTTACTGACTGTGCAATGCACTAAATTGTAAGATGTGATAAAAAGCAACAAGGATTAAAAGGAATTTTAATCAAAATGTAAATTAAGAGGCTTCATAGGTATGAGCTTTAACATCCTACAGTGTCCTAAGGTCCTCTTTTTTATTATTACTATTTTTATTTTTTTTTCACTGAAAACCAGCCCTGTTCACCACTTCAAAATTTAGCTAAGGATGCAGTAACCTCTATCCACAAAAAAGGTCAGGTGAAGCAGTGCTGAGCATCTTGGTACCTAACTATTGGAAACTTAGCAGAGCCCACTTTTACCTAAAGATGCTCAGTTCAAGGGGATGCAGAAACAAACACAACTCTCCCAAACCCTTGTTTCTATATAGAGTACCAGATTTCCTTCCAGCCACTATGGAGAGAGCTGCAGAGCTCAGTCTAGCTGGTGTGCTCTGGGAGCATCCGCTGCATTACATTCTACAGAGAGGCCAGACAAAAGAATGGTTTGGTATCAGCAAGGCTGAGGTTTTTGAGCTCAGACAGATCTGAACACATATAAAACCAGATATTTAGGTGCCTAGGGAGACCTTCTGTATAAAATGTATGCCTCCAAGAACTTTAAACATAAGTTGGAGGACACCTCCCAAAGATTTAAATTTTGATGGGAAGTTTCTTCACCATCTGTCTCTTGCTGAGGACCATGTTCCAAGAGAATTGCCAAACACTTCACAGGAAGTCTGCAAAGAAATCGGGAACAGTCCTTTCTGCTCCAATGCCTTAATGACAAAACCACACAATTTCTTTCAGGAATCAGTGCTAAGTACATCAACTTTGCTATTTGCTCAAAATCCTTTTGTGGATGGTTTACCTTTATGTAAAATGTTGAAACTCTTTCCAGTCCCCAGCATAAGTCACAGTCCAGGGTAAGAATAAGGGAACCAGCTTGAAGCTATTCCTGTATCTGCCTACCTTTTTCACCCATCAAATTTTCATACTAGCAATAACTTAAAAGTGACAGAAAACCTGAGCCAGCATCCCAACATACACAAGAAAGCAAAGCTCCATGAGCACCCTAAAAAAAAAACCATTTAATACAGATGTAAACTCTGCACAAAGACTGTCAGACAGTGAAAACAGTGTGCATCACAGAGATAACCTTGCACAGGGCTGAAGCAGACGGATGCTTTTCATAACCACCACCACAAACACACACACAAAAAAATCTTTAAAAATACATCTTGCCAGTTATTTAATGGCATTGTATTAACTTCCAAGGAGAAAAGATTCTCCAGTGTCTTTTATTTTATCCATTCCAGAAGGAAACAAGTAGTTTGAATTATGGTTAAATCTTAAAAAAAAAAAGAAATAAAGAAAGAAATAATAAGCTTATGTATCAATGTCATGGCCAATTTTATAACTGAAAACATTATCATCTAGCATGCTTTCTCACCTTTCTGTAACTGATGGCAATGAGGTTCTTCCTTCCCAATTCCCCCTTGCTCCTCCCACAAACCTCTGTTTTTATGAAAAGATTGACACAGAGATGAAGTTTGAAAAAAAGATATTTTTATAAACATGCGTGTGAAGCAGTCTATCACCCAGTTAAAAAAATGCAAAAAGAAAAAAACCTCACATAACTTTGTTTCACAATGAACACAAATGAAAGACAGAAGGAAGAAGAAGAAGAAAACTATTAGATAGCTGTTGTTTTGGTGAAAGCAAGGATTTTTAAGTTTTGCCATTCCATTCTGAAGTCTTCCCACCCAGAGCAAAACTTGAGCTGCTTATTTATTTGATCAATGAAAATCATGAATTCTATGAAAAACTTCCTTCTGAAGCTCCACTCTTGTATTATGTGGACATCCAGAAGCTGGCAACTCCCACAATACTCCAACTCTTAGGCCTACCCTACATTTAGAATTGTTGTGGGGACAGTCACACAGGACGAATCAAGCGGTCCTACAGGCAGACACAACTTACATGACAAAAAGATATTCTTGCTAATTTTAGTCCCCATCCCAACTGAAGCTGTAAAAACAAAAGTAAAGGTGCCAGCATACAAAAATGTCGACGTCTGACGCTTCTGCCAATACTCAAAGATTGTTTTTCATTCCTGAGCAGTTTAAGTATGCCAATTTAAGTAAGTTCAGTGCAAATAAAGTCTGCAATTAAAAAAAAATCTATTTTCTTTATAATAAAAAGTGGACCCCAAACTGCAGAGATTACAGATACATTTGTGTCGTGTGAGTACCCGGATATCCCACTGGAGATGAAAGAACATTTTGCAGTTAATGACAACAAACAAAAGAACAGAGACGTTAACAAAAACTGGCAGAAATTACATGCCCTTATTTCCCCCAGCATGTGAATGAAGTAAGCTGCAGCATCGCTCTTTTACAAATTCACATGCAGTTACCTTTTTAAAGAACTCATGCTACAAACACAAGTTGTTGTTTTTCCTACATGCCAATGACACTTTGTGGAGAAATTCTGAATTGCATTTAGTAAAACAGCTAAAACTTGTTTGTGTGCTTAACTCCACTACTTTAGCTTCTTCCACTGAAAACAATCAGACTAATGTATAAAGCTAAGCTTCTGCATAATCTTTCCTAAGTGAGGACCTAAGAAGGAAAAGTTAGACAGGTTGCTTATACAGCCCACATGCATGAATACGTACTTTGTACTCCCTGGGTAGCATACAGTAACCTCATTAAAGAAGCAGAGGGGGAAAAAAAATCATTATAAACCACACAGAACAGGCTTAAATTGTTTTGAGACATTAAGAAAAAATATTTTGGTAGATCACTTACTGTGTTTTACTCTATAGTTAAAATATTTTATAAAATTATTCAGTGTCTGTATGTATAGATATGTATGTACACAAAATTGTTTTAAAAGTATTTCTCTTTAGTGCCTCAGCATGTAGAAATAACCTGTTACAATAATCAGAGCTAAAAGGAAAAACCAAATGCAATACAAGGTCCTGCTCTAGCTGAAATCAATGGCAGAATCCCTAATGGCTTTGAAGGATACAAAATAAGTCCATGAAAACTTCACAAAAGCATCAAACATCAGTATAATTATGACTTCACCGAAAAATTTTTTATGAGGAGGGAAGACTCCTTCAAGTTTCAAAACTTCAAAGACCACTGCTCTATCCCTCTTAAAAGCAACTTGGGAAAGGCAAGCGTGAAATGGTGATGGAAGTTTCCCTCCCAGCTTAGTTCAGCAGAGATTAGCTGGACAAAGCTACAAAGAATTGCTTTAAACATTTCCAGTGATTCAACAAGATACCTCACACAAATATAGAAGATGGCAGCAGAACTCTGAGAAACATATTTATTAATTAAAAGGTACAGAAAACAGAAGGGAAAATCATGCAGTATTACTTTGCACATTATGTTTTAAGACAAAATATTTTGCTAGATCACTTTTCCATTATAAATTCCTAGTGAATGAGTTGTAAATTCCATCAAGTATTTAAAATACCCAAAATCCTTTACTGTTTTGTAACAGCTTAAAGATACAAGGCCTAATAATGATTGACATTGTCCTTTACTAATCTGAAGCTTTAACAGCATGACAATTGACAGTTCAGTGTTTCAGAATCAGGTAGAAGCTTGAGACTACTTAAAAAACAAAAACAAACAAACAAGATGAAACAGAAAAACAAAGGGGTTTTTTTTTAAATAAGCATTGTTACATGATAAAATATTTCCTAGGTTCAGACAGATTATGTCATCCTTCATCTACAACTGGTTTCTGTGACTCCACCACACATCTGCAAGTTTGCAATAATACTTACTTGTCTTCGTAGTACCAAACACTGCAAATGCTCTTATACCTTTATTAATTGGGTTTGAAACTCAAGCAGAAAAATACTGGAGAACTGCAAAACAGCATTGACACTAAAAAACTTGCAAAGTGGATACAGACTGAAAATTCTATTTTAAAAAATTAAAAAATAAAATTATATATATATATTGCATTCACCAGCCACTAACTTCAGCATCATCTGGGATTCCTGAATGTAAACCTAATAATGTGAGATTCCATAAGAGCCTGTCTCTGCCAGTATGAGTGCAGAACTGGGGTCCCAGTTTCCTTTTACACGGTGTACTGTTACTGGAAAAACTCCTTTATGAAACTCCAGCCTTAAAACTGAGACGTCACTCTTTACACACACAAAAGTATCTCCAAGTACAACAAAATAAATGATCATTATAGAAACATTTGTAAAACATTTTAATAAATATGGGGTGTAAGATACTCAGGTACAGAAAGGGAAATACTTCCCTGTTATCAACTGGGAACTCCACGTGTTACGTCAGTGAGATATCAGACACCTTTTGCAAAAGAGGAATTACATAATGTACACTACAGTCACCCTACCTGCAATTCCAATGAAACACTCTTGTTAAGCACAGAGTGAATTACTTTTTTTTTTTTTTTAACTAAATAAAATAGTTTCAGAGGTAACAGATGAGAAACAGTCTTTTAAGAAGCTGTGCATACAGACAGCAGTTTTACAACTCAGTCCAAGAACAAGCAGGAGCCTGTACATGCAAAAACCACTGCAAACAGAAAAAGCTTAAAAGAAAATAAATTGAAAAGCAAATATTAAAAAGATATATTCAAATATAGTCTGATACCCCTCCAAGCTGCTTTTGGCTCTCCCCACCATTTCAAATACAGGTATCTTCCACTTGTTTGTTTACTTGTTCTTAGAAAAACAATATAAAACCAAGCAATATTAAGAAGCAATATACTGAACCGATTAACCAGGCTCCTGAACACAAGCTAACTATCACTTTAAAGAAAGACTTTATTCTGGGAAGAAGATTTAGGAGTTCAAAGTTAAATTATAACCCTTTCATAGGGAGAAGGGAAGGTAACAAACAACTTTTAAGGGCGTATTATTCCTTGCTACACAAACATGTTGTTGTTTGGAATGGGGTGGGAAGAGTTTTACCATCATGACAGTAGTCATAGGCTGAGGCAAGCATGAAGTGAGTGTTGATGCTATAATGGAAACACCTCTGTTCAGCGCTAATCTGTAGTACCGGTGAGTGATTCATTACCAACACTGTGACAAATCATGAGGAGTGATGAGCTTTGTATCCTCCCTGGCATTTGCCTCTTCCAAGTGAGCTGGCACACAGCTGTCCCAGGGCCTGGGTGCTTGTAGAAGGTTGGAACAAGCAAAGTGGATGAAAATATTTTTCTCTTTTTTTTAAATAAAAAAATAAAAACTGAAACTCTCTTAAGTTAAAGAAGACATTTTGTTCACGCACCTTGAGAGAAAAAGGCACATGTTCCCCATTTCTGACAACAAAAAGAACAGAAAGAGCGAGCGGAGGCTTTGCAGGGTGGGCTTCACACCCCCGCCCCGGACCTTCCCACAAAGAACAGGCAGCTCAGCACCGAGGAGAAGGAGAAAAGCAGCGAGAGGCCACGGGCGTCTGAAATTTACCTGGAAATCGGCCAGTATCATTTCTCGGTCCATGTTGGACGCCATTGCAGCCAGCT
>NW_010311743.1:0-24269 GCF_000700745.2 Antrostomus carolinensis
CTGGAACAGGCTGCCCAGGGAGGTTGTGGAGTCTCCTTCTCTGGAGACATTCAAAACCCGCCTGGACGCCTTCCTGTGTGATCTCATTTAGGTTCCTGCTCTGGCAGGGGCATTGGACTGGATGATCTTTCGAGGTCACTTCCAATCCCTGATATTCTGTGATTCTGTGAGGTGGGGTTGTAACTTGCTGGGGTGTGTTTCAGGTACATGCAGTGGGTAGAAGGATGCCTTCCCCTTCCAGAAAAACAAAGCCGATTGCCTGCTCTCCTGGAGCAGCTTGTGAAGATGTTCTTAAGTGATGGGAGGTACCACCAAGATCCAAGATTTGTTAACTACTGCATTAAGCTGGTAGGTATATGCTTTTTGGGGAATTAAGCTATCCTAAAAATTTAAAGTTGCCCCACCGTTCTGGAGCTTTGTGACTGCAAAGAGCTGTGGGAGGAGAAGGAGCCCTCAGGGTTGTGGGATAGAATTCAGATGTATTGCTCTCTGCAGGAGCTCTGAGAATTATTCAGTCTTGCTGAAGGATAGCATGTTTTTCTTAAAGCTGTGTTATTAAGCTGTTATTAGCTGTGTTATTAGCTTCTGAGAGGTATCTTGTCTGCCAACTAGATTTATCTTTAGAAAATAATAGTTTCCTATGATGGTAACTAAGAAATTATTATGGGGTTTGATACTGAGAAAGCTGGTCATTGAAACTTTCTAAGACTCATTTTGGGGTTTTAGAAAGCAGGAATTCTTTATTGCAGTGCTGGACACACATGGAGATCGCTCTCCCAAGGTGTGTGTGTGTGTCTTTGTTTCAGCACACGTTATATTGACCTAATACACGCATATTCATTGAACTTCTGAGAAATTATCTATATATTCAAAACATTTCCTGTAACTATTTAGCATATGTAAATGTCCTTCACGCTTGCACAGTAAAAGTTGGTGATCTTCAATAGCCTTCATCACTGTATCCTCTGCTTGAACTCCTTTTTGATTCTGTGCAGTGTTGTCTCTTTTACATGCTTGGGACAGTATTCCTTGAAGAATGTTTGGTTGTTAGTCTTTATCTATATGTTCTTCCTCAGGGTTAAGCGCTTCTGATAGTTTTATGTTAAAACATTTGCAAAAGGTCCTAAGGTTATCAGCAATTTGTGAGGACAGATATAATTTCATTCAAAGGTTGTTAGCATATGTAAGTATCCAACAACTAGGTGATAAATGCTCATTCCACGGTTATCAGCAGTTTTATTCAAAGGTTGTTACAACAGCTGGGTGATGTCTAAATCTAATTAAGCAAGCAACTAAGGCATCTATAAATCTTTTAATTTCTAATATATCAGAGTTTACTCTTTCAGTTTTTTTTGCCTGCAACTTTCTTGCATGCTTTTGAAAGCGCTTACAGCTTTTGTGTCTTTATCTTATGCAGGCGGAGTTCATCACTTCTCCAGGCCAGTATTTTGACTACCTGTATGGACAGGGAATTGGTGCAAAGGCATCTAACTTCTACGTTGCTTGGGCTCAGCAGCTTGTAAATGAAGGCAACATGAAGTGTGCAAGAGCTGTCCTTCAAAAAGGACTTCACAACCAGGCACAGCCTCGAGAGACCTTGCAACAGCTGTGTTGGTAATTCTGATGTGTATTTTACTGTTGAGCTATTCAGGTAGTGTACAGTTATTTCTTTTTCCTTGTGTGCATGTGCCCTGTGCTATAGCAGAGGTGGATCAATGATTATTTTTGTTAAAAGTAGGTATAAGCTTAATAATTCTTTGCTGTTCAATCTTTGTTAGATGTTTTGGAGGAAAACTGCACCAGAATGTCTTCAGTGAAGTAGAACCCAGAAAGAAAATCCCTTTGTCGATTAATTTCCTGTCTAGTGTCTGTTGAGTAGATCTAAATTATAAAGATACATAACCTGGCCTGCTCCAGGCAGCTTACCTTGCAAATACTATGTGTGAGCTTCATTACTTGGAAGCTCAAGCAAGTTGGCCATGCTAATGACACCTGGCTTTTTAAGTTAGGGACATCTGTATGCTTTCCACAGGCTGTAGCTCACCCTGGAGCTGCCTGTGCTTCTATTGGCACTGCCAGTTGAATGCAAACTTCAGCTGCTGCTTAACTTGAACCCTCTTTGGTTTTGGTTTGTGGCCATAGCTGGCACTGCAGTGAGATCAGACATCAAATTGCTGATCTGAGCTGGATTTTTTTAGTGCACCTTGGGGATACGTTGACAATAATATATATATCCAGTTTCTTGTCCTTATTGCACAGTACTTAGGTGAGAGTGGGTGCCTGTTAGAGTTTAGCATTTAGCTGTTGGAAGCACTAGAGTTGGTGCTTATCATGATGAGATGCGTTCCCTCTGGTGATGATAAAACAAGAATCTGATTTCCATTACTGCTGCCTATTGCAGGCTTTTTCATTTTTGTGAATGTGCAGCTAACAGAATGTCCCCATGCAGTAATAAGTGTCCTGTAACTAACCTGAGTTTTTTAGTGTTACACTTCATGGTATGATGACTGTACAGGAAATCAATGAGGGACAGGTAACTTAATGATAATAACTGACACTTCTCTCAATTTAGCTGGCTGCAGAATTATGATCCTCGGAATCCTCCTTTGCAAGGTGAGCTAAAGATATCTGCCTGCATGCTGTAGCTCAATTAGATGAATCTTTTACCTCGATCAGAGTTTTGTTACTGAAGAAAATAAGTTTCCTGTAGAAACTGGTAAATTTTTTTTCCTGTTTTCCTGGCTATATTAAAAATTATTAAGGCGAGTGTATTCAAAATGAGGTATTAGTTTTCTAGTGCTTAAAGTTAATATAATTTCATAAATGAGAAAATTATTTCTACTCAGTAAGGCAAACCTATATTATCTCTCCCAGGTGCTGCTGTTATAAAACCACTTCAAACTTCTCATGCTGCAAATCAAATGCCTCCTCAAAAAGGTCTTTCAAATATTAATGACTCAGTGTACGCATGCAAAAATCAGGTAAATAACTATTAATAAGTGACTTAGACATTCTGGGGAAAAATGTGGAACCCTCACATAAAATTTCCATTGATGAACTTGACTGAAAAAGAAAGATAAAATATGCTAACTACATCTGGTGTATCTCAAAAATGTTACTGATGTTTTTATGCTGTAAACATTGTATTTTCATAGACCTATCTCAACTGGGAAGTATTGGGAGGTAGTTTTTAGTCACTTGACACATTTCCAGAATCATGGGCAGAGTGATCCATCCAGCTGGTTAGCATTCTTTAGAGGAATAATATTATAGAGAGACTTGGTGCCAGTCATGCTTCTTGGAAACTGCCTATGCTGAATTTTCACTAAATTTAAGTTACTAAGTTGTGTCCCCCTGTAGTTGTATTCCTTCACCCCCTTCCCCACAATAAAACATCAAAAAAGCTACAGTACTACTTGTAACTCGTTTTAGCTCAGTACCAGAATGCAGCACGCTCATTTTTCTGAGGTTTGGCAAAGCTAATTGCAACTCTTCACAGCCTTTCTGTCACAGTCAGATGAAAAGTGAACGGGGGTGAAATTAAAGACTGAAAGACTGTGGGTAGGAAACTGATGTAACCTTTCTCAGCTTGATCCTGTTTTCTGAACTCCTTGTGACTCTTTGAGTTTGATATTGCCTACAAATACTGAAAGATATCTTGGGTGATGGAGTAGAGCTTAAACCTTACTATGCCTGCTGCCTGTTCCTTAGCTCTGAGGTTGGATAGCCTGTCAAAGAAAGAAACTGTATGAGGCTACTCAGTCTGTTCTTAATGAACCCAGCTGATCTATAACTTCCATTCCTGTTTTTTGGAATAGAAACTACTCATTCAGCTGTTCCAGTGTCCTTCTGGACTGCAGTTCCCAGAACTACATCTGTCTCTCTTAATTCTCTGGGATCTTGTTTGTCTTCCAAAAGCTCTCAGAGATTATAGCAAACTGTTACATGGCTAATTCTTCAGGATGAACTCCCTCAGGCTCTGAGGACTTGTAGAGCTCTGTTTCTGATCTGTTCTTGCCATGGTCACGGTCAGAATTGTCATCTCTTCAATCAGAATTAAATATTACAGCCTTTGTGGTTGCTGGTCTTGTCAAAATGGATGCTTAACTATAATACTGAAATTCTTTTTTAAAAAAGTTTTTTGTTTCCCCTGCCCTGCTTTAGGGTCCTGATTCTGCTGGTGCTCAGCCCCATTCTGGTGGAAAAGAAGAAGTGTAAGTGTTTGGGTTTTTTTAAAGTCACGCTGTGGCAAAGTTAACACACTTCTAGAATCAATCGAATAAACTTGAGTAGAGCTTTTTCTTATTTTTCCTCACAGAAAGTATGTTACGTACATCTCCAAATCTGAAGTTCTTCCTAAGTCGTCATCTACTCTTGTTGAATGTGAGCAAGTTGTGATGTATGATAAAAACCTGCTCATCTGGGAAGGCTCTGAACTTTCCTTTGAGGAGCTAAGAGCCAAGAGATACTTCAAGAAATACGAGCGCCTCAGAAGACAGCAAGAATGGGGTATTCTTCTCTTTCCATCTAGCTGTTTCAGCAGCATTCTCATGTTCTTGGAAAACTAGTACTTGGCTGCATTCATTTCTTTTCAGCCTCTCTATTGATGTCTGAAAACTTTCTCAAAGCCCAGGTTAGCATCTGCGTATAGAAACGGGGTGGGGTGAGCTTGGAAGCATCGGGTAACATGCCAAATGCCTGACATGGATATTTACTGTTTAAGCTCATTCCTTGGGTTTGTCTTTTCAAACCTATGTTGTCATAAAGACAAATGAAATGGGAGGAAAGCGTGAGCAGCTCTTAGCTGTACTAATTACCCTGATGTGAGCTCTAGCTGCAGCTCTCTGCCACCTGTAACTCAAGATCGAGAGTGTCTTGGTTCCTTTCAGTGGGCTGTAATCAGAGAGAGCCCAGAGAATGCTTTAAACTGTTATATGGTTATATATGATGCCACACTTAGTCCTTCATCAGGACTGAGTCGGTGAAAGGCATACTGCAACAAAGAGTGACCCTCTATCTTCACTTGGCCTTCTTGGCAAATGAAGCTGTGGGGTGCCCCTTGTATAGTCAGTGATGATACACTTGTAGCTGGGATGGTCTCGAGGCAAAGTTTGTAATGAGAGGTAATACCTTTGTTTGCTGAATGATGAAATTTTGGAGAAAAAGCAGGTGGGCTTTCAAGCAGACAAATTAAGTCTTAGAGAAGCAAAACCAAAACTGAGTGCAAATAAAGAGCAACTGCTCAGAAGTGAGTTTGTTGTGTATCTGACTATTTATAGGAGGGGAAAAATGTTGCCAGGGGATGTTGTTGGATGAAAAGTAATAATCTCATTTGGCAACGGAAGAAATGGATAAATCATAGTCAGTGGAAAAGGGAGATGTTCAATGGGAGGGAAGATGCTAATGCATTTTTAAAACACGTGGTTGAGCCTGGCGCCACAAGTACACACTAGGTGAGAGGTGGGCTGGTCTGTGAACTCTGCTACAAAGCATTAAGGCTGCTGCTGGTTGCCAGGCCAGTGCTGAGATAGTGTTGTGTAGCCCTTCTCCAAGGGATCAGGACTGAGGTTAGACACAGTGGGAAATATCTGCTTCTCCCAAACTTATGCCTCTAGATCTTAGTGTTGTCCTGCAGTTGCACAGGCTATATATATCTAAATTTTAAATTCCAGCAACTTGTAATATTTGTGTTGAGAAACTAATTTGCATACTGATTATCTGTTTCACTTAATACCATTGTTTAATCCTTAGAAGAAGAAGAGAGAGACTCCATTAGGAAAAAAGAGTCAGCTGTCCTTGAACTGCAAGCCCTGCAGCAGAAGCTGGAACAGCTGACCCAGCTCACCAAAAGCTTGGAGGAAACTAGACTGGAACCAGCATCTACAACATCAGCTGAAGCAAATAAGACAGTGGTAAGTATGTGCTATGATCCATAGGGGCAGTCCTCAAGCTTGTCTGACAAAATTTAACCATGCTTTAGACAGTAGCCAGAGCAGATTGTTAACCAAATCTGTATGTCAAGACTGCAGTACCTGACTAGTATAGATACCTGGCATAACTTTAAATACTTGATGAAATATATTTTAATTGTTAAACCCAAAAAGTCATTTTTGCTTCTCTGTGATTTAGTTTTAGTTGCATATGAGAGTTCTCTTATGCATGAAAAACTGTTCTAGTTGTGCAGAAATAGAAGGGAAAATGGCAATGGCTATACTTGGGGGTTTTTGAGTGTAAAAGAATATTTCTTATCTCTAAAGGTGCATCCACATGTGACACCCCGTGCAGCTCTACAGCAGAACTGGATGGCATCTTCTCAAAATTCAAATCTGCAAAGTGCCCAAGGTCTGGGGCCAGACCAGCTTCAATCAACTACTTTATCGTCCACTGCTCCTACACTGCAGTCAGTGAAACCTGTTGGCAACTGGATGACATCAACCTCCTTGTGGGAAGCAACATATAAGAAGGATGCAGTCAAAACTCAGCTAGAGCTTGGAGAATTGCAAAACAGTTTGTTACACCCTCCATTCAATAACGTTTCAGCTTGGGAACAGGCACATCCTGACTCAGCTCTCACTGGAGAACAGTATGTATGAACAGGCTAATTCTTGCTCTGCAAATTGTGCAGTCTTCCATAACTGTACTTCAGCTGAGAATTAACTAAAAAAGTCTTCATTCTTCTGAAAAAAAAATCTGAAGTAGCCTGTGGAAACCAATATTTAGACATCGATCAAACTTAAGTAACTTAGAGTTCTCATTTCAGTTTTTAATCACTTAACCCTTTTTTTTAATTGCAATGGCTAAGAGGAAATTCAGGGTGAAGTAATTACTTCAGTAATTACTGAAATAATTATCCAGCATTGCTGTCCCTGGCATGCCTGAAATAAACAATAGAATATACTTAGTTCATGCAGATCCCATAAATTACATCTTAGCCCTCATGGTCTCCAGAGAGGAAAAAAAATTGCTTGTATTTGTCTTCTGCACTCTTGCTTGTGTAACTTCGCTAATACAGGAAACAAAATTGGGGGACAGAGGAAGAAACCTGTGTTGGCAAAACAAGTGTGACTGCATAGGCTTGGCCAACCAGAGGAAATGGAACCAGTTGTCGGAGTTACTTGGAGGCAAACTGTATCCAAGAAGAGTATTTAATGCCAGCATTTCAACCTTTTTAAAGGACTGCTGCCTTTCATGTTTTATACCTGTAGCAACTGTATGAGGAAATTTCTGAGGGCAGTCTGTAATAATATTCTTAGTCACACAAATGAAGCAAGTAAGAGGTCCTTTAGAATCACAGAATGGTGGGGTTGGAAGGGACTTCAGGAGATCATCTAGTCCAACCCCCCTGCCAAAGCAGGTTCCCTACAGCAGGTTGCACAGGAAAGTGTCCAGGTGGGTTTTGAACATTTCCAGAGATGGAGACTCCAGAACCTAGAAGAGTCATTCATGGGGAAAAAGCAGGATGACTAGTTGCTGTCTGTCTAGGATGTTTTCTTGGTTCTAGACTGGGAAAGGCCTCGCTGCTGCTTAGAGTGCAGTTTTGCTAAGTCCTGAGCTGAAGCTGGAATTTAAATAATAGCTTTTATTTGAGGCTCATGTTCTTAATCTTTCCTTTGAAGGCACCCTGACAAGAGATCCACTGGACTAACTACTTCTGCAGACTTGAAAGAAGGTAATAAGCCAAGTTTTGATAAAGACTGGTGCTATTGGTATGACTGTTACTGGCCTGGGATGAATGGCATGTGGCTACTAGTTCCACCCCTAGCTAAGCTTTTTGACTTTCTTGGCTCCATCCCTGCATGTTTGGACAATGTCTCTGTATCCCTTCCATGGAGCCAGTTCCTGTTTCCACCTTCTATGCAAGTCCTTTTTGTTTGAGCTCAGTCAGGAGTTCGCTGTTTGTCCTTGGTGGATTCCCGCCTACTTGACTTTCTGTGTCAGAATGGATCATTCCTGTGCATTGAAGACAGGGTCCTCAGAGGCCACCCAGTTGTCCAAAGTCCCTCTTGCCCTTCAGGGCAGCTTGCCTTGGGAACCTGCCAAGCAGATCTCTGAACAAGCCAAAATCTGCTCTCCCAAAATTCTGGGTTGTCATTCTGTTCCTCATCTTGTTTACTTCTCTTACTAACATTTTACTAGTTACTGAAATGTTAACAAACAATCCCAGGCTACTTCAGAAGTTATCTTGGTGTTCTCGTTTCTAGCATCTAGAGTTGGAAATTCTTCCTTTGCTTCTGGAAATGCTTCTCAAGCTACCCCAAACACCTCACTGGGAGGAGCAATGCAGGCAACGCCATTCAAAGTGCAACCTTCACCTACAGTGCATACAAAGGAAGCGTTGGGTAAGGGTCTGGAAGAACATGCTAGTTCCACTGGAGTTAATGGGATCTTGCCTGGTCATTTTAGTGGAGCTGGATATAAAAGGAGGCTATCTAATGATGGGCCTGTGCACCATTCAATCAAAGAGGAAAAGAAAATTAAATTAATACTCTTCTTCTGCGATTGTCTGGATGACCCAAAACCTTTGACCAGAAATAGATGCTTTAGTAATGTCCCAGCAGCCACATCCTGAAACTCCGGGGTAAATCACTGGTGGTACACCTGTCAGGCTTTTTTGGGCAGCAAGTTCTCTGAGCTGCTCTTGTCAGTACTGTCAGGGACTCCTGTTTCTGAGATGAAGACCTACCACAGACTAATGTGGAAGAATATTAGGAAGTTAATAAGTCAGCTCTGGTTGATGTTGAGCTTTCCCCAAAAAACAAGAATGACACATGCAAAAAGTCTTTGATTATTTCATGGACGTTGTTGGTTCTAAACATGGCTTTTTCAAAATCCTAAAAGGGAAATTGCAATTGTAATTTCTGATGTCAGATGTGGAGTAATAATATCCTGATACTGTTTTATCCCTTTAGTACTCTTCTGCCATGTTCTTCTGTTTGGTAAGCCTGTTAACCGTTACCACGTAGCAAACTGCTGCAACTGAATATATATCTGTAAAAATAATAATTAAAAAATAAAGCTATGATATTCGTTAGTCTTCAAAATATCTAAGAAGATGAAGGAGAATTTTCTCCTTTAGGAGAACTTGAAGTCTCATCTCGGAGAGGTGAAAAAAAAGAAGGCTATGGCATGAACAAGTATGTGTTGGCAAAGTCAGATCTTCCTGCATTTGTTCAGTTGTCTGCAGTGTTTAAATGCAATATGAAGGAATAATTGGTTATTGGCAAATGATAATAATTAATTGGCATTTGATTTAACTACTGCACAACAGAATAACCTCTGAAAATTTATTTTACTGAGGGTCATGTTCTTGTGGCTTTTATTTCTTTTTTAGGATTTCTCATGGGTATGTTTCAAACACCCATCTTGCCTGAACAATCTCTTGAAGAAAGCGAGGAGCAATTTGAAGTCTTTTGCAGAAAAACTGGTATAGCACTACTTATTTTTTCAGTCCATGATATTTCACTCCTTTGTTTCCTGTTTACCCCTCCTACCAGTCCTCATAAATTTGAGATAAGTAGTTGTTTGATTAGGTGTGAAGAAGCCACTTCTTTCCTGATAATGAATTTAATTTCCTGATAGGTTCTAAATTTTGATGCACAGTCTGAGAACAGCAGAAGCACTTTACTGCTAGCAGGCCTGTTAATGTGTGTATTAAACACATTGCTTCTCTGTAGTGACTTTCTGGGTATTTAAACCCTAACTTTGAAAAGAACACAGCTGGTCCTTCATGTTGAGCACTGCTTTTTTCTAAAACATTTTGCAGGCTGAGTGTTGGTATCTGAATTGCCATCTTATCCTTAACAGTTAAAATTGTCTGAAAACCAGGCAGTAGCAGTGGCTTGCAAGAGTAAGCACAGAGATATTTCACAACTGATCAGATGCAGCCTAGAAGGCTTCTCTACTGGCCAGTCCTGGTTTTGAGATAGGAAAATCTTCCCTGTTTCCAAGAGCTAATAGGGAGGATGAATTGACTGGCAATTCTGAGGATGTGCCTGGTCTAGCTGGATGCAGCCATGACCATCAGTTGCCTGGGTAGGCATGAAAATGTGGCCTTTGGGCCACCCAATCTTCTTTGGGTGAAGATAATACTGATTATCTCTTATTTTTAAGAGCCTGATGGAGGTCGGAAAGGTAACGTTGTTGCCCCTGTCATGCCTGCATTTACCATCTTTGAAGATGAGAATGAAAAAGAAAACAGCGGGTAAGGAGGAAAAAAGTAACAGCTGAGTTCAGTTTATTAAGAGTTCCATGTAGCATTGATTCTATTCCATATAATTTTACTGTGACTGTATTTGCAGTATCAGGATTGGCTTGAACACAATCACTAGCAGCTGTGTGGAAGTGGCATGAGAAAGTTGTAGCTGCTTCTCTGTGGAATTGCGCAACTTTCCTGTTTGGACAGCGTGCTTGAGATGCTTAATTTTCTGGATGGTTTGTTTCTTTGAGCTACTGCAACATCTCTTAAGTATCTGCAAATGGGATTCTTTATTAAAAAAAAAAAAAAAAAAAAAAAAAAAAAAGCCAAGTCTTTATGATCAGTCTGCCTGGGAAGGTTTTTGGGGAAAAGCTATTCTAAACTACCTGTTTTGTCAGGATCCCACAGCACAAAAAAAAGCCAGAAGAGCACAGAACAATTGGAGGACGTCCCTTGACTGACTGTACAGTGGGTACAGAAGTAAGTGTTTTGTCTTATTGTGACAATTAGCCTTGAAAGTGGGTTATGAAGTTATAGGGGATATTGGAGGTGGTTGTATTTATCTTTGTTCTATCTCAATCGTGCAACATTCTTATGAATGATACCTAGCTGAAGTGTAGATACCCTTTCCTATTTCCTGCCAAGTCGATGAACTTATTCAGTTGTTAATTTTCCCAAAATTTCTAGGAGCTTAGTAGCGGAGACCTCTATCTCTAGAACAAATCCAGCTGCAGTTCATGTGTAGATTTGGCATCTGTTTGGGGGAGAAAGGACAGGGAGTAAGAGACACTTAAAGTTCTAATAACCACCTAAGTTTTCATAGCCAAGGAGATGCATAAAACTCCAGGCTGTTTGAATCTAAGTGGTCACTTAAGTAATGAAATAGGCTTTTTCAGACTCTTATGGCAACTTTTTGTTGTCTAGCATTTTGCTGTGATATTGATTATTGCCAATATTCAGGTTTAATACAAAACTATGTAAACCTGTGATTTAGGTTGTGTTGCCAGTCCTTTATTTTTCTGATACTGTAAGTTGACGTGGGCAGACTCAGCATTATTGAAACTGACTGCAGAGACTGCTGGGAGGTTAGAGTGCAGCTCTGGCAGCATAGTTTTGATGGCTTAGTTTTAAATCTTTATGTATTTTTCTCATCTAGGAAGAAACAGGGACACCAGAGTTCTTGAAGGATGATTATACGGTGTGGAATGTACCAAGTAGTAATAAAACATTAGCTCCCAGTCCAAACAACACAAGAGACTTTGCACGAGCTGCCCAGCTTGTATCAACACCATTTAATTACCTGTCGGCACATCCACGACAAGCTTTGGAGGACAAAGGTAAAATAATGAATGCTTCAGGTTGAAAGCATCTCATTCAGTACGGAATAACACCATTTTTGTGCCCTGGTTACCTTGCAGGCCTTGCCAAATACCGCATAGGTATGGCTCCCACTTCTTGCAGCGCAGCAGCTGGGAGCGTGGGCTGGCCAGCACATAAACTTTCCAAGAATTTTTAATGGGGGGAATAAGAGAAGGTGGCGAGGGACAAGAGAGACTTTGATTGTGCTGTGGAACTGCTGTTCTGAACTGTTCCAAGGCGTTGTAAATAGTAAAAAAATTGACTGAAGTCCCAGCACCACCTTCTTCTGGAAGCACTTTTATGCTTCTCTGCTGCTTTTTAGTCTTGAAATACACTCCCTAAAGAAATCAAGCTATTGTCTTTCCTCATATATTTTAAAATAGGCTTGTGCAGTTCTAGTGCTCGTGATACCTTAGCAACTTCCACAGCTGCAGTGTGACTTAACCTTCTTGTCTTATTAAGAATGCTCTAAATGTACTTGTCTTTGAGAAAAATGAACACTTACTATTGTTACTCCCTTTTTTCAGCCTGTGGGGATGACTTGCCGCAAATGGATTTGGAGTTTTCTGAAGAACTGCACAAGCAGACAAAAACTAAGAAGCTAAGGTATGTCATGACTTGCTGAGATTTTCAAGGCTTGAGAGCACTAGGTAAATCTATGCCTGAGCTGACGATTCTGCTATGCTGCCATAGATGCAATTTTTCCAATTAATCTAGAGCAGTGTGTTTGTGTCAGACTGGCTCTGCTTAGCATACAGCTCAGCACTTTGTGGAGCTGAATGAACCTGGGTATGGTGATAATGCCCTTAAAAATGCTCCTATGATTAAAGTTTTCTGAAATGTTTAAATTTAAAGTTAACTGTCCAAAAAGTTTTAATGGTTGAATATATAAACCTACTGCTTTCTTTTCAGTATTGGCTGAACTTGAAAGTTATTAGACTATGGGTAGCATGATATGACCAAATCTTATTTTCTTAAGAAATGTCTATTTTATTCATCTTAATGTTGGTTATGGCCAAGGTCACAAGAGCTGACATTTGACACATTTTTGCTCACTGAAGATGCAAAAATACCACAGCAGTACTGCCAATTAATAATATATATTTTTTAAATACATAGCCCTGCTCTTGAACACATTGCAGAACAAGGTGAGCTTCAAGGAAACATCTTGAAACAAGGAAATGGAATTCAAGGAATTGTTTCAACTGCTTCTCAAAGATTACATGAGCAGACAGCCACGAGCAGAACTGAATATTCCTTGTCTGTTGGGGTGGACAAGATTTCCCATGAAAAGCTGTCTGGAACTGGGCAGGACAGAGCAGCTCGGAGTGTTAGAGCTGCAGGTACAGATCTTTGCCTACAGTTTTCTTCTGTCAAGTCTGAGACCCGAGTGGTGTCACGTTCTTACAGCAGTGCTTTGTTCGAACATGAAGGTGGTCACTGCAGGGAGCAAACTGTCTTGTGGCTTCTGCAAGGAGATCCCTGCCTATAAAGTGATGTAAGGAGGGTCAAGTGTGGGTCATACCTGTATTACGTGATGCCAAAGATGTTCTACAGTGCAGGAGTACTCGGGAGTACCTAAGGGTTCTTTGCTAGTTGACACTCAAATATTTCAGAAGCATCTGTCTTTCTGGGCAACTTTAGCAGGGAAGACACAGGTATGAAAGCTGAGGGAGTTGTTTTGTTTTGGTTTTGCTTTTCAAATCATAGAATGTATTGGGTTGGAAGGGACCCTCAAAGGTCATTTAGTCCAACCTCCCTGCAGTGAGCAGGGACATCTTTACTAGAGCAGGTTGCTCAGAGCCTCATCCAGCCTGACCTTGAATATCTCCAGGGACAGGACCTCCACTGCCTCTCTGGGCAACATGTTCCAATGATCTTCCACCCTCATATTGAAGAACTTTTTCCTAAAATCCAACCTAAATCTACCCTTTTCTAGTTTAAAACCATTACCCCTCCTCCTATTGCTACCTGTTCTTGTGAACAGTTCTTCCCCAGGGCTGTTATAAGGTCCCCCTGGAGCCTTCTCTTCTCCAGGCTGAACAGTCCCAACTCTGTCAGCCTGTCCTCACAGGAGAGGTGCTCCAGCCCTTTGATAATTTTTGTGGCCTCCTCTGGACATGCTCCAACAGGTACACATCCTTCTTGTGTTGAAGGCTCCAAAGGTGGATACAGTACTCCAGGTGAGGTCTCACCAGAGCCAAGTAGAGGGGCAGAATCACCTCTCTTGATCTGCTGGCCATGCTTCTCTTGATGCAGCCCAGGATGCAGTTGGCCTTCTGGGCTGCAGATGCACATTGGTGGCTCGTGTCCAGCTTTTCATCCACTATTATCCCCAAGTCCTTTTCCTCAGGGCTGCTTTGCAGCACATCATCTCCTAGCCTGTATCGATAACAAGGATTGTCCTGTCCCAGGTACAGGACCTTGCGCTTGACCTTGTTGAACCTCATGAGGTTCACCTGGGCCCACTTCTCCAGCCTGTCCAGGTCCCTGAGTATCAGTGATACTCATTCAATTATAAGCTTGTGTTACCTCTTTTAAGCTATAAGAAAAGTGTCATTTCAATATTCTTCTTCTTTCCATGTAGTCCTTGTTGAGAACCCTTGGGATAAGGAATTGATTTGCAAATTCTTATCAGAGCTTCCTAAACCACTCCACACTTATGCCAACTACTTTGAATGGAAATCGATTCTTCCATCAATCAGACTGAAGGCTGAATTCCCACTGGGTAAGAGTTTCTTCAAACATTTCACTTTAAAGCATTTCTTGAAGCTTTTCTGGGAACCTCTGAAATGTTTTTCTAATTCGGTTTACTTGCACATATATCCAGATAGCTTCCAGATTATCTAAACCTCAGATTTTAATTTAGACCTGCTTTTTTGTTTGTCTTTTGTAGCATACGCATATTTGATTAGACATTCTGAGTAGGGAATTTTTAGTTTTCCTTTCCTAGTAGTCTGTGACACAATTCTCAAACTTTGTATAGGAGAGCAGCGGTCCTGTGTCAACAAAATCTGTATGACAGTAATTGCAACACATTTGTGTGATTTAAACATTAATGTTTACTTTTTAAGGAATGCACTTTGGAATTTGATTACTTCCAGGGAGTCAGACTAAAATAGAAACACTGATTTGTTTTGGGTTTTTTTTTTTTTTTTTTTTTTTAGTATATAGCACTTCACAGCACTTTTGTTCTCAAGAGTGAGTGCAGACTCTCTTCAATGGAAAGGCTGGCTAGCAAGAGGAGACTTGTAGAGAAAGACTAGTGCTAGGGTTAAAGCCATAACTGTTGTTTCTTTTCTTTTTTCTTTTTCTTTCTTTCTTTTCCTGAGTAGTGATGTCTCTTCTGTGAAGTTTGCAAGTGGGAGTTAATGTTGTTAATCTCTTAAAGGCTCCAGCTCATTCCATGTGGACTGCTTCGTTGGAGAGGGAGCTTTTGCTGAAGTCTATCAGGCTTCCATTCTGGATGCAAGTAACCCTAGAAACAATCAGAAAGTAGTATTCAAGGTAAGTAGACTTGATTCAGAATAACTCTGCTGGGGAAAAAAAAGTTATTCTTATAGTAATGACACCTACCCTGGGTGGTTTCTGATGAGTTTTCTTATTTATAAATATGAAGTAAAGTCCATCCTCAAAGCCTTGGTTCAGTTTGAGCGCTGTGGTGTCTGATTCATTCTACAAGGAAAGTTATCTACCTGACTCAACTTGCCTCTTCATCTTCTCTTTATAAAGTAGTCACAAGTATCCTGAGGACTAAGAATTACAGCCAGGCTATCTTTCTCAGCTGAACAAAGGCAGCTACTTGGGCAAGTGCTCTTAGTCCACAGCAAACAGAGATGTGGTTTGATAATAAAATTGGTCTTGTTGCTAGACTGCACTAGAAGGGTCACTTTTTTTTCTTCCAGATACATGCCCACTAGCTTTCTGCAAGCATTTTTGCACTTGGGCTGTTTGCTGGCCGCTGGCTATTATGTAGACTTTGCTGGGTGATACCTCTCTGGTACGGTTTTATTAATAAACACGCTTATCTTGATGGCGATCGCAGATTGAGCAGCTCCCTCTCCACTCTGCTCTGTCTTCTTCCAGGCTGCTTCAGTGCAGGAATGAGCAACAAATCATTGATCGCATGTGTTTATATCAGAGCTCTTGCCAAAAGGGAAGTCTGTGCAACTGTGAGGTCAGCTTAGCCCAAAAGGGTTGTACTAGGTCATGCAACCCTATGTCTGCTGCTGGCTGAGAGGGCACGTGTACGGTTACTACAGTCTGCTGAAATGTGGTTATGTGATTGAGTTGACACACACACCCACAGCCTTTCCACATTAGAGCTATCTGTGGAACCTTTTTCTGGATCACCTCTGCAACATTTAATCTTTCAGAAAAAAACCCCCTTATTTTGTGTTAACACCTTAACTGAGAGCTTTCTAGTGTGTCAAGGTGAATTCAGGGGGTTTTTGAGTATCAGATATTCAGTGTAGCAGTGGAAATAGTAGGTGAAGGAATCAGAAGGATTTTCCTTTTTTGACTTCAAAAGCATTCTCTCTTACACAAAGTGTCTGTTGCCAGCAGAAGCATCAGTATTGGAGACTGACATTCTCAGTAACACAAAAGAAGAGTATAAACCAGAATGACATTTTGGTGTGTAACTGAAGACTTGATTCAAGAGGATTAATCATTGAGTATATTGACCTGAGGTTGATTACTGTAGAGTATTTTATTTGGTCAAGAGGAAAAATGCCTAAAATTTTTTTTAATGCCATTAAATAAAACCCAACCAAATGAACAAAAAACCCAACCCAAGAAGAACTGCTTTAATGCTAATAGATTTTCCTAGAAACTCAACTTTTTGGTTACAGGTCCAGAAGCCTGCCAACCCTTGGGAGTTTTATATAGCAACACAACTGGTAGAAAGGCTTGATCCAAGTATACACCATCTCTTCATCCACTTTTATTCTGCTCATTTCTTTCAAAATGGAAGCATTTTGGTTGGTGAGCTCTACAACTATGGAACATTGCTGGTACGTGTGATCAACTTGTGCTCTGGACTATCTATATTCTTTTTGGAGTGCTATTATATTACAATATTCAGATGTCTCCTCTGCTCTCCACTTTATAGAACTTCATTGTGAATGTATTTTGTGCTTATCAACACGGACCTTTAATTCCTATCAAATTGTTTTAGTGTAACTGATGCTTCTTTTCTATCTTTTTGTTTACAGAATGCCATAAACATTTACAAAAAGCTTCCTGAAAAGGTGATGCCTCAAGCACTTGTAATCTACTTTGCTGTAAAAATTCTTTATATGGTGGAAGAGCTCCACAGTTGCAAAATCATTCATGGTGACATTAAGCCTGACAATTTCATACTTGGAGAAAGGCAAGTATTTCCCTTTGCTACCTGAGATGTCAGCATATCATTATATCATAGCCTTGATACTTAGGTGATCACTTCATGTTGTCATGATTTAAGGTTTTTGGACAACGATACATGTGACATAGATGGTCTCTCTCATGGCTTGACGCTTATTGACTTGGGACAGAGTATTGACATGAAACTATTTCCTGAAGGAACTGCTTTTACTGCAAAGTGTGAAACATCTGGATTTCAGTGTATTGAAATGCTGACACAGAAACCGTGGAACTACCAGGTATGAGGTTGGATAGACAGCCTGAGTGTTTTGAGCTTACTGCATGTGTCTGGTGTGAATAAATGAAGTACAGAAATATTAGACTATTGCAGTAGAGTTGTAGATTCAGCTTGCTGCTTTAAGAACGCAACCCTGAAACCTCTTCTTACACGGCTTGCCCTGTTGGCTCCACAGTGTGTTTAATCTAATTTTTAGTGGCCTCAATACATTTTTAATATGAAACTTGCTTATACTTTGTTTAGACAGACTACTTTGGCATCGCTGCAACAGTCTACTGCATGCTCTTTGGTACCTACATGCAAGTGAAGAATGACAATGGTATCTGGAAGCCTGAGGGAGCCTTCAGAAGGTTGGTGTCAAATCTTTTCAAAACTTGCCCTTTTCTAGAAAGATACGTCGTTAGTACCAGGTTTCTTTGAGGTTAGTTTCTGTCACAGCTTTTGGCGTTGCTCGCACTTACTACTTGATGTCCTATAAACTGTGGGTTCAGTGCACGTGAACTGCTTCAGAGAATTCACTTATCTAAACATGGGAAGCATTTCAGCAGTGGGTGTCCTCAGCTTCTTGCTGCCTGGAAGGATGAAACAACAACTAACAAGGAAAAAAATCCCACTGATTCACTAAGCAGTATGCTGCAACAGAAACTGCCGCTGCTCCAGGCTGTAACTGGGAAGGGAGTGGGGTAAATACAGGAAATAGTATTTTAACAGCTTGAATTTAAAATATTTTTTGATGCATTTTTGTTCCTTTGCAGGCTTGCCAATGCTGACCTGTGGAAGGAGTTCTTTGAGAGCATGCTGAACATCCCCAATTGCCACAGCCTGCCCTCTCTAGGAGTTTTGCGCAAAAGGCTGAAGGACTTATTTTGCAAGTCGTATGCGAAGGAAATAAAGTTCCTTCGGAACAGACTTGTTGTGTTGCTCATAGAACACAAACGTTCGCGAAAATAAGCATTTAGTTTGCACAGTTACTGAGGACTGGCATCCTATTGATGTAAAATCTTTTTGTAATAAGTTGTTTTAGAAATAAATGTTCTTGGGGTTAACTTCAGGAATGGTAACTGGCATTGTTCTATGCTTTTGTGGAAAGAAATTATAGTAAAATTACTTGCAGTTTGGGAGGCATGGGCATGCTGGAGACTGTAGGCAGTTGGTGTAATGTGCATTTCTAAGGGGGGAAAAATAGCTGGTGAGAAGTATTGTACAGATGAAGTAACTGCTTTCAACCTCCCCTGGGATTTTTGAAAAAGCCCCTTGAATCATTCCTGTTGAAGGGACCTTGGGAAGTCTGCTGCTCTAACCTGGAAGCAAGGTCAGTGCTGAGTTCAGAGCAGCTACGCTGGCAACCCTCAGCTCTTGTATAGATGGCAGGAAGCGCGCGGGTGAGGAATGCAGTCCAGCCAGGTGAAGGGCAGCCTGATCTCTGCAGTGTAAAGTGTATGTGAGGTCTTGCAGATGATCACAGAATCGCCTCAATTGGAAAAGACCTTTAAGATCATTGAGTCCAATCATTAACCTCACACTGACAACCCATGTCCCTCAGCACTATGTCTACACGACTCTTCAATCCCTCCAGGGATGGGCACTCCACCACTGCCCTGGGCAACCCCTTCCAATGCCTGAGAACCCTTTCAGGAAAGAAATTCTTCTTCATATCCAATCTAAGGCCATTTCCTCTTGTCCTGTTGCTTGTTACTTGGTTGAACAGACCCACCCCCACTTCTATACACCCTCCTTTCAGGCAGTTGTAGAGAGCGAGAAGGTTTCCCCTCAACCTCCTTTTCTCCAGGCTAAACAACCCCAGTTCCCTCAGCCACTCCTCATGAGACTTGTTCTCCAGACCCTTTACCAGCTTCATTGCCCTTCCCTGGACACGCTCCAGCACCTCCGTATCTTTCCTGTAGTGAGGGGCCCAAAACTGAACACAGTGTGATGAAGAGGCCTTTGGGGAGGAGTGAGTTGTTGGAAATGGGAATGTAATTCCTGACTGAGACCCTGCCATTGTGGAAGACTCCAGCATCTCTTTTAAGAGAAGTGAAGGCAGCAATTGGAAGTGAAATAACATATAAAGTGGGCTACAAGAGTCTGCATTCATGTAGCTTTCCACACCTAATCAGGGAAAAACCCCATGGTTGGTAGGTGTAAGGAGGACAGGTTTTCTGTAGATGTCCTCCCAAAAAAGCTGCTGCAGATAATTAATGAACAGAAGGAAGTGCTGTTTTGAGTTGGCAACAAGATGAATGTGCAGGTGAGCAACAGTGCTCCGAGTATTGCAATTCTGTGAGGTTTGGGGCTCCTACATTCACTGCCCTTCTGCTCTGCCCTTTCTCTCAGGAACTTCTAGGCTGAAAGAAAGCGAGGTTCACAGATTAAATTTAGATTAGATAGGACTGAAATCACACTTGCTGCTTTTGTTAAAATCACTTCCAACTAGCCACAGCACAATTAGAGATGCGGAAAATCAAGAGATGAATATCTATTCTTACTGGCATTTAAAGGGTTATTTTCTGTTTGTTATGTTGGTTTGTTTTACTTTACTGTGGCAGAATATTGTGAAAATACTCCAGGGAAAATGCCAAGAAAGTTCCTTTAGAAGTGGCCCCTATTCCTTTTTATCCATTTTTACATTTTTTAGTTACAGTGGCCATACACCAATGTGCTGAATCACTGCTGCCTGTGAAAGTTACTCACTCGAGTTTGCATGAGGTTGGCTTGACTTTATAGCTATTTTGTCAAATGTTTAATGTCAAAATAACTTGAATTACTTAAATTTGACACAAACTCTAAAGAAATCTGGCAGGCACCTTGAACACACCAGCTCCACGGCAGCGTCTGCGCTGGGCTGTCTTCCTTGGCTTGGGAACAAAGGCTGTGCTCTCTTGGGTAAGAACAGACATTGCTTCTTTGGAGCAGTATCTGCATTGACTCACACCAAGCAAACATCTCGGACAGAAGTTTTCTCTACTTGCTTTATTTCAAAGCAAAATTTGTTCCCTGTATTCATTCTTGCAGCTGAACGTTTAAAAAGATACCAGGAATAGCTGGAAACGGCCAATAGACGCTGGAAAGGATGGATGGCACCTCTCAAGATCCTCTTGCCAAGGAATGACTTTTCTTTTTGTTTTTCTACATCCTTCAGTATTGCTAAGCTGAGCCTTGCTGCCAAAATCCATCTCTGACCTTTCACAATTGTGATCACTTTGGAGGGTGTCCTAGCTGGACCTGACCTGCCTTTCCTCTTCTGGGATTCCCATGTGGTGACAAAGTCTCAGCTGCCCCATCCTGGGACAAGCTGTGCCAACCACACAAAAGTCACAGAATCACAGAGTGGTGGGGGTTGGAAGGAACTTCGGGAGATCATCCTCTGCCAAAGCAGGTTCCCTACAGCAGGTTGCACAGGAAAGTGTCCAGGTGGGTTTTGAACATCTCCAGAGCTGGAGACTCCACAACATCTCTGAGCAGCACACCACAGCTTATTGCTGCTTTCACTCAAGCCTCTGCAGCTGCCAACTGATCTCACAGAATAAATGTTTGCGGGGCTTTGCTCCTCACAGGCTGGCAGCGCTCTGCCTTGGTGCCTTACAAATGGTGAGGAAAGGCAGTGTGCTGCCAAGAAGCCAGCAGTGCCAGGACAATCCCAGCACCGAGATGTTTCTCTTGCTGAGGATCTTCCCATCCAAGCTTAACTGAGGAGCCATAACCAGGAGTTATGGGACCTGGGGTGTTGAATACAGACGATAGCGTATGGGGGAGAGGAGAGCCAGCAGTGCTGCATGGGAAAATTAGTGCTTGACGTGCGTGTGGCATGCAAAAATACGGCATTTGGACTTTGCCAGCCTGGCTTTGCTATCTGCAAATCCTCCTTTCTCAAACTGCATATGGGACTTGTGTGGTCTTAATCTATTGAGAAGCTGGAGAGCGCTCTTGTGGTGGCACGCTTCAGAGGGGCTGCAGAGGAGTTTGCAGCCTGCGGGATGCAGTTCTCCTGAAGCTGCTCACAGTTGTGTTCGTGTAGTGCCGTGGTTTATAATCCTGTGGTGTTTTATCAGCAGAGCCCCGGGGGGACGCGAGGGTATTAATTTTATTTGTGTCTCTATCCACAGGAGGGAGACAAACAACAGACTTCCGTAAGTTTCCCTGCCTCTCACTGTATTTCAGGGGTATTTTTCCTCTGCTTAAATTAGTCAGCTTGAAAAAGGGCCAGCGGTTGGGTAGGTGAGCTAAGCTCAGGTGGCTGATCCAGCCCTGGATGCTGAGCACGGGCAGGGATGTTGGGTTCACTCTAAGCAGGGATGGATGGGCTGTTTTTTGTAGGGTTTGCTGTTCTGGCCTGGGGGCTGCAAAGGGGAAGGTGGCCGCAGAGTGAGCTGGAATTGCAGGCTGCTCTGTGCACAGAGGTACTGGAAACGCTTGTTCAGTTGCTTTCATAAATCCAACTGCACCATAGAAAAGCCTGTATTGGCATGAGGGATGTTGACCCCAGCGAATGTGTCATTTTGGGTAATTCATTGTTTTGTTGTTTGTTTATCTGCTGCTCCCAGGTCTTGCATTGTGCTCTTGCTCTTCTCCCTGCTGCTGGCAGCAGACCTGCCCCAGACCGATGCCTCCCCATAGGATATGGTGCCTGGGTTCCACAACTGCCTGTCCACCTACCTCCAGTGTCAGGAGACCTGGCTCCTTCCTTGCTTTGGGAAAACCTTCTCCAAGTCATGCAGCAACATGAGGTGTTGCCTTCCAGCAGCAGGGAGCATATCCCTGCAGCTGGGACTCCTCTGCCTGCCTTTATGGCGAATAACTCTCGGATTAGCCTTTAATCCAGCCTGCTTTGCCTCTTGTTAGACTTTCTGTGGCATCTGGAAAAGCCTTCGAGTTTGAAATGAAGCAGCTGGTTAACAAATCAGCTGTAGCAAGTTGTACCTTGAAGCAGATCAGCTGGAGAAACCTCCTTGTAGCTGATGGAAATATAAATATTTACTGCTGGGGTTATTTTTTTTTCTCCCTCTTCCTCCTTCATTTAATTTTCTTACAAGCTGAGCTGGAGCTAGCTGTTTGCTGTCCAGGCAAAAATCTCTCCCAGGCTCAAGTTTTTATATATATAGTAAATATATATATATATATTTAGTTCTTCATCTCATAACACAGTGTTGTATGCTACCATATGACACTGCATTATGAGCATGATGGAGTTTTTACCTGCATATTTACCCCTAATTAATGCTAATTTCTGCCTGCCCCATCTTGGGGTAGTGATTTTTATTCCAGTGGCAGGGCTGAAGGCGCTGGTACAGGTGTGCCCCCACCAGCTGTGTCCCCAGCCGGGTGGGAGCCTCTACAGCTTAAATGTCAGCCCCTCTGCGAGTGGAGAGGAGTTTATGTGGGTGTAAGAGTTTCACATCGTTATATATGGTAGACAGATGTCAGCTATAACTCACCGTGCATCCCTCCTTGTTTGGCAAGCACCTGGTCTGCCTGCAAGCACTCACTCCTGTGCAGCATCCCAGGGAAGCCAGGCATGGGTGTGAGTTCTGAGGATGCCTGCAGGGATGCTCTGGGTGGGATTTTTGCTTGCAGTCACCTTGATTTTATCATTCTGGGCTCTTAGTTTTGCTATGAATGGTTATAGCTGAGCCTTGGTGAGGAGCGGAGCTCTGAGGCAGGGTAGCTGGTGGGGATGGCTGAAGGGATGCTGCTCACCTGTGCTGGTGTAGAGGTGAGTTCAGGCTGCCCCTGCCCTGTTATTTCCCATTAAATAACATTAAATGAGGAGCCCCTGCACTGGGCACCTGCTGAGAATGGGATTTTGGGTGTCCTGCCATGCCCTTGCACATGCATCCCATGGGGAAGCAGGAGGGATAATGGGTAAAAACCATCCCAGGAATGGCCAAGTGGCACGACAGCTGTGGGAATGGGTCCATGGAGAGATGACCTGGTGGGGTGGAGGCTCATATTTTCTAACTGATTTTAAAATGAGCTGCTAAAAAAAAGCTTTGAAAAAAACACCACCACAAAAACCCAAAGCCCCAGCTGGCGACGCTGATATTTCCCCCTCGGTGCACGCCGAATCCACACTGATGAAGATCTCTAGGTATCCCCAGAGTCGCCCTTTAGAGATAACTCATCTTGGGGCCTCCACCACCCACACAGAGAGGAGAGATTTCCTGGTGTGTGGGTGGCTCAATTTTTCTTCTGCAGAAAACCCAGGTTTACTCACTTTTCACCCTTTGCCATCGTGCCATGCCTCAGTGGCAAGCCGGGGCCCCCAGCCAGGGTCTGGCCCTTGCTCTCTCTCAGGTTCTCCATCACTTGCTGATGGCAGCCCATCACCAAGTACCCCTGGCTGAGCCCTTGCTGCCGGCAGCATCTCCCTACCACTGTTCGGCAGAGGCCAAATTTCTTAATTGCAATTTTTAAGGCATTAAAAAAAAAATGTTTGAAGTTGTTAAAAGTTGCAGGCACCTCACTAATTAATTAGATGCACACTAATGAAGCAGTGGTCCTGGTTCCCATACAGGTGAGGCATTAATGTCAGCCAAGGCAATGTCACTCAGCCCTGTTAGGGACAATAAATAACTTCAGCCAGCTTGAGACACCCATTAGCTGGGTAACAAATTAACTTGGGCCAGCAGTGAATCAAAGCAACAGCCCTGGTGGAATAGCCCAGCCCTAGCCCAGAGACCACTCGGGTCATGACAGGTCTGTTCTCAGCCACCACTGCCTCCAGAAGTGGCTGCTGCTCCTGAGGGACTGTCCCTTGGTCCCTCACCACAGCACCATCACCACTGTGGATGGGTGAAAACTAATGACGTCCTGCATAGCCATGGTTTAGATGTTTCTTTAACAAGCATATGTGTATATATAGTTTAAAACCCCACATGTGTGTGTGTATATATATATATATATATATATATAACTTTTGCATGTTCCTAGTAGCCACTTGGGACATGGAGCAAGCTGATGGAAGAGTAATGGCTCTATTTTTCTGGTTTTTATTTTTTTTTAAATTGGGTGGCTCTGTGCTTACCCAGGACATGAAGGACCCAGATTTGGTCCCTGCCTGGCACAGGGAACGTG
>NW_010311743.1:24292-28182 GCF_000700745.2 Antrostomus carolinensis
ATTCACTCCAACAGAGTCACCCTTTGGTTGTGAGAGGAGTCAGGTGGGCAGGGTTTTGGGCTTTTCAGTGGCAGTGCTGTCACCCACAGGTGTCTGAGCCTGGTGGCAGCTCAGAGCATATCCTATGGCTGCTCTCACCACATCTGTGCCCAGCTGCCTGCTCCGGTGCAGGGTGCCATAACCCACGTGTGCCGCCTGCTCGTCCCGCTACACTGGGCAGCCCCTCCAGCCCTCCCTCCCATCCCTGGCCAGGAAAACCTCCTCCTCTCCCTCCTCTCTCTTCTCCCCTGGCCCCCGTGTCACTTTGGAGGCATCTCGGGTGCTGCGTCTGCTTCGACACTCCTGGCGCTGAAAGCCAGCGGCTCTCGGCAGAGCGTGGCACCGCGTCACGGTAAAGGTCAGGCTCCAAACCCAGCTCAGATAAAGCCTCATATTTAAGGCATGTGGCTTAAACTTGATTTTATCTGCCAGCGCCGAGTGAAATAACATTTATCACAATGGGTTGGAGAAGAAGAAGTCATTTTTTTCCGTTGGTGTGTTGTGTAATTAAAAAGGGGTTTGGTGAGCAGCTGCTCATTGGGGGTGTGTTTTGGGGGTTGTTTTTCAGTTTGCTGGGGCTGTGCCGGCAGCGTCAGGGGTCCTTCCTCCCCAGCCAGGCGCCATGTCCTTTCCTCCATCCCTCCTCCGCGAACACTTCCCAGTGGCAGTGACATTCTGCTGGGATAGCGCAGAGGGAGGGCTGGGTAGGAGATGCAGCTGGACCGTTGCTGGGGGACCGGGATGGTGCAGTAGCACAGGATCCCCACCATCCTCATTATTCATCCATCCCCACCTCCCTTCTAATTCCTCCCTTCTAATTTCCATGAGGGACACAAGAACGTGCCCTACGGCTGATGGCATCTCTGCAAGGTGGATGCCAATGGGTCCAAGGGGAGCTTTGCTAATTGGCCATTAGTGCACGCTGGTGTCATGGGACGAGGGCTGAGATGTGGCATCACTGGCCCAGTGTCCCCAAGGGGCTGGGGTATGGATGCTGCAGGGACCGAGGCAGCGGCAAGAGGAGGGTTTGCAAACTCCATCTCTCCATCCATGTCCACTGACCAATGCCACACCGGACTGCCAAAAATTAGATGACCTTTGGGATGT
Source organism: Antrostomus carolinensis (assembly GCF_000700745.2). Taxonomy (NCBI): domain Eukaryota; kingdom Metazoa; phylum Chordata; class Aves; order Caprimulgiformes; family Caprimulgidae; genus Antrostomus; species Antrostomus carolinensis. The sequence goes on from NW_010311743.1 coordinate 25,439, forward strand.
GGCTTTGGTGCAAATACCTCTTAGATGGTTCACAACAATAGGCATGAGGACAAAGTCGAAACAGATTTTTTCCAGGAGGTTGGTGCTGTGATTCATGGGGGAAAAATCCGCTCAGAGAAAGAGAGGTTGAGGCCGGTGGCTGTCATGGCTCTATGAAAAGTCACGAGCACGTGTGAGCCCTGCAAACGCAACAAAATCACTGGCTTAAATTTAGGTGTTTGAAAGGACAGGCAGTTCTCGCACAATGCTTTCCCCATCACCTTTCTGTTCACATGAGCCACCCACACAGAAACCAAAATGAACGAGGAGGAGAAAATAGACGCAGCATCTGCCTGCCAGCCCCATGCCCCCTGGCAGCCCTTCTGCCTCTGCAAGTGACCCCCCAGCTCTGCCACAGCACCATGGGCCCCCCGAGATGCTCCATGGTCCCTGATGCAGGGGCAAAGCCTCAAGTGGTTCCCATATGCCAGGAGAAGTGCTCAGGAAGTGAGTGGTCCCTCACAGAGCCACACCGGCTCTGTGCCGCAGTTACTGCTGCCAGAGGGGCAGGAAAGGAGGCACCAGCTTGATTTTCAGCCCTGCTTCTGCCTTGCTGGTGGGACCACAGCATGGGAAGGTGATGGCATTGCCAAGCCAACAGTAGGGACCCTCAAGCATTTCCCCTCTGCTACTAGTCCCTGACTTCAAATTTTTTCCTAATGAGTTTTCCTAATGAATTTCCCAAATTATTTTTTCCTCCACAAACACCCACAAACCCTTTTCCTTCCCATCCCATCAGAGCAGCATGAAGGGGACTGGAATATAGCTGCCCAAACTGGGCCTCTGCCAAGGGTGCTCCAGCAGTGGGCACTGTCAGCATGTTGGATTGTCCCAGGCTCTTGCACATCAGCCATGCATGGGGCTGCTTTTGGGTCTGAACTGGGGAATTTCAGCCCTGAGATCTCCTGTAAGAGATGTTTACAACCACTTCTTGTCTCTCTCCAAACCAGTTTGGCCCCATTGGCCACCCTCCAGTCTCTCTCCAAAGCAGTTTTGTGATCCATCCAGAGAAGTTACAGCACTGTCTGCAGCTCCCGCTGATGGCAGAGAGATGCCAGGGCCTGTGGATGGAGCAGCATTCATCATGGAGGGCAGGGTCACCCCGAAAGCCGGGAGCACATTTATCATCCAGGCGCTTTGGCAGCACGCGACCCCGTCAGCAGCGAGGAGAACACGTTTGGTCTAACGAGTCCCACCGAGGCTGGCGGGGACTGGAGCTGGTTCCCTGAAGGTTGGCAGCCCATCCCCTGCAGCCCGCCTTGGTGGCAGTGGCAGGGCAGGGGAGCCCCAGCCTCGGCTGATAAAGGCACACCCTCATGGTGGCAGCTGGGGGACGATATGTCCCCAGGCGCTGTGGGCTGCTCCATGAGATCTCAGGGAGCACAGCTCACCCGCTGCAAGCTGGGCTGCTTCACTGGGGCTCCTCGGGGATTTGCTGGGACTTATTTTTATTTCCTTGATAAAATTCCCTCCCTTGCAGTGGAAGAAGGCGAACGGCAGCAGCCACCCCCGGTGTCAGCAAAAGTATCAGACATCTGTGTTTTTATAAGGGTGTTTATTGACTCACGCAAGGGCTGGATGTCGAAGCAGCCACCAGGGCCGTTCTCGGGCTTCATGCACAAGTCAACATTTGCACAGTAGCTGAGGGCGAGGTGTTGAAAGGTGAGGCATTGGCCAGGAGAAGTATCCCCCCCCATTTGGGGCTGGTGAAACACCAGGTGCCACTGCCTGCTCGCCTGTGGTTGGAGTGGGGGGATGCTGGGTGGGATGAGGGGCCCATGTCCCACCCCAGCATCTGTTCCACCAGCAAAGCTCAGCCCTCACGGTGGCTGTGCCTGGTCTTTCACCACTGCACCATGGTGGCTGTTTATCCTCTGGCTGGTGCTGCTGTTTGAAGGATGCACCAGCTCCCATCCCTGCACCGTGCTGGGGTGTCCTGAGGTGCTGCCCCCACCGTTCCCCTCTCCAGATGGTGCCTTTATTCCATCAGCCTGCACGATGGACCCATGGGAAGAGAGGCAGTTGATGGAGCTCTGCAGCCCTGGTCACCTCCCAGCCATAAAACCAGCCCCAGCCATGTCCTCATGATCCAGCCCCAGCTGAGGAGCCACAAGCAGCTCTTAGCTTCTCCCAGGCTTCCCCCCGTGGTTTGTGGGTTAGGGGCAGGAGGCTGCAGCCCCTGGGCCAGCACAGGGGCCAGTGAGGCCATGGGTCTCCCCAGCTGCCAGCGGGACACCCAGCCACACTCCCCAGCGCGGTCGATGGGGCTGAAGGAAGCTGTGGTTGGCAGCTCCCGGCTGCCAGGGCGCAGGTTTGAGTTAGTCACCACAAAATAATATTGTGATTGTTCATGCAAAACATATCGTAAATGAGGCTGCTGGCTGTGTTGGGGTTTTTTTTCTTGCTTTTTTTTTTTCTTCCACAGAAAACTTGAGTGTCACCAGGTGACACTGATTGTGGGGACCACCGGCCTCTCTCTTGCCCCAGGAGAGCGGCACCCACAGCCTCATGCCGAGGTGGGGAGCAGGGGGTGGCAGAGGGGTGGGCACACGTGTGTGTGTGTGCACAGAGCAAGGCGTGCAGTTGGAGGGGGTGTGTGGTGCAGGGGTGAGGTGTGTGTAGCGTGCAAGTAGGTGCTCTTTAAAGGGGGGGTGTGTGCACAGGGCAGTGTGTGTGCAAGGGGCTGAGCACAAGCGTGTGTAAGG
>NW_010311744.1:0-9003 GCF_000700745.2 Antrostomus carolinensis
TGGGCAATTTGGGAAACTAACTTATAACATCACCTTTGCTTCTTGTTGGGATTTGCACGCTTGAGCTCTTTGGGCTGTTCTCTGTCCCCAGAAACAAGAGTGGGCCCTTGGGGCTCTGTATAAAGACCAAACTCTACCTGAGGGGCTGGTAGAAAGTTTCAGGGAAAGGAGAGAAGCAAACAGAGGACATGGCCTGTGATTCTCTTTGTTTAAACTCAGAGCTGCTCCACAGTTGCTTTCTTAGTAGTTACTGATAGAAGCATGATTCAGTGGCACGCTTTTCTTCCGTGGTTCTGCTGCCTTTGAAAGGATGCTGGAATTTATATTTGAACATTTTTAGAGAAGAAGAGGTTCTGACCTCTTCTTGGAGAAATAAGATATTCTGTCCTGTCAAACCACAGAGGAACCATTTGTCAGGGACTGAATAAATGCATATGGCTCAGTGTTCAGTGTGTTCTGCAGGACCACACACACTCTGAGAAGGAGTTAAAAAAAGAAAAAAGTCCCAAGACCCGAAGCTGAGCTTCTAGTAGAACTAGGTGTTAAAATGAAGAGAGAGGGTGGGTATCTGCATCTTAAAGGCTTGGGCTAAATAGGATGGGCACCCACAGAGAAACCACCAGATCCTTGGGAAGTACCAGAACCACCCGCAGTGTCCCAGCAGGCAGGAGCCTCTGCAAGGGCTGGGGGACACCAGGGCCACCTGTAATACAGTGTCCAGGGCAGGCATCACGACAGCATGGCTGTGTTGGTTGCTAACACAAAAAGCAGGAGGATGTGAAGGACCTGAGAAGATAATCCACCCAAGAATCTGAAAGATCAACTTTTCCGATGGAGTTTAGTTTTGTTTCCTGTGTTTTCCCAAGGCCAGTAAGTTTATGTGGTTTGGGATTTTTTGCCCCTAGAACTATCATTTGAGCTGGCTGCGTCTTTCCTTTCTCATTCCATTTTCATCTTCTATGTTGCTAAGAGGTTTCCATGGCAATTCTAATATTGGATTAAGGAAGACATACTACTGAGGCTAATGCCTCATCTCTGGTGTTGCCTAAGCCAGCACGTGCAGCTCTGCTGTGTGTGAATGGCCCAAACATGGTAAGAACTCTTATTAACTGATGCTGATAATGAAAGATGGCAGAGGAAAATGATATAAGATCACCAGGCTGCAGGGAAGAAAGCAAAAGGCTACTGCTCTGATCCTCTGCAAACATAGATTCATTGATTTTCATAGAATCATAGAATGGTTAGGATTTGAAGGGACCTTAAAGATCATCCAGTTCCAACCCCCCTGCCATCAGCAGGGACACCTTCCACTAGATCAGGTTGCTCAAAGCCTCATCCAACCTGGCCTGGAACACTTCCAAGGAGGGGGCATCCACAACTTCCTTGGGCAACCTGGGCCAGTGTCTCACCACCCTCACAGTGAAGAACTTCTTCCTAATATCTCATCTAAACCTGCCCTCTTTCAGCTTAAACCCATTTCCCCTTGTTTTGTCATTAACTGCCCTATGAAAAGTCCTTCCCCAGATGGCACTACACTAATTTCTACCATTTGAGACTCAGCCCAAACAAATTGCACTTGCCACACTAATTCCATGAAAAGCAAGGCCATGAACACTGCCTGTATTGCAAACACCACTGCTCACTGCTGTCAGAACATGGTCATTCAGTTTCTCTTTACCACAGCACTAGAGGCATTCTGAACAGCATTCCTTCTTCTTATAGTACCCAATATTCATATTTCCCTGCAGGGCCTCTAGCTGTGACTTGTAAGCAATTACAAACAGCTCAGTAATTGCAGTTCTGCTACAGAACAGTATTGTGCTTTGGCTGGGACTGATAGTTTTCAAAAGAAATAAACAAATTATCATAAGGCTATCAATTAAATCCAGAAAGGGTAGTAAAATAATAATCGTCTCTTTGTGTTTAGAGGTTAATTTATTATCCCAAGGTATTTTGTTGATGCAGCCTCTAAAGACATAGCTCGGGTGGTGTATACCTGCAGGCAGGATTCTGCAGAGGGAAACCACCCCCCTGACCTGGCTGGCAGCACATCTCAGGGCTGGGCTGGAGAGGGAATGTCTTGGGATTCCATCTTCCTGTTCCCTGCGAGCTCCCTGGTGGGAAGGAGCACTCGGGATGTTTCTCTTTCTGGTGCAGACAGCTGTCCATCAGAAACTAAAGTAACACCAGAGATCTCACTCTCTCCAGCCAGTAAATATCTGTGTAGTAGTCACTGCAGGCCTGGTCCGGGCTCAGAAGAGGCTAGGTCAAGAACCTGTTAATATTTTTGGGATATAAACTATCCATGATAATCCACAAATGGGAACGGTACTATGGGTGTGGTGAGGCTGTATCTAAACCAGCCAGTTCTGACTGACTTAGGGAATATATGGACAATCTAGGGAAAATAAAATCTCTAAATACTGCTACAACAAAGGCTTATTTAGAAAACTGAAAGTTTTCCAGATTGTCTTTTGTTTTGTGTTTGGAGTCCTAGCTAAAAAAATTAAAAATACATTAATCCACAGGTTTACCATCCATCTTGAAAAGTTCCCTTTCTGTCCCTTCCTGGGGAAAAAAAAATAAAAAATAAAAAAATCAGTGTTTTTGTTTTTGCTGGTGATGCTTCAGGAGTTCAGAGGAGTGGATGTTCCACCTCTCTGTTTGTGACAGAATACCATGTCACCTCAGGTCGCCTCGCAGCGCATCCTTTTTAAGGGAGACAGCCAGGCTCTCAGCACAGCTTCTCAACCCATGTTGTTAAGTATTTGCTTGTGGAGGGTCGTACAGTTGTCACAGTGAGATTAAGACTTTCCAGCTGATGGGTTCCCAGTTTTCACCTCCTACCAGTTATGGAAGTGCAAGCAGAATGCTTGTGCTTGGGTCTGGATTTGTGTTTTCAGAGCTCTAATCTGAAACACAAAGCCCTGCAGCTGAGGAGATGGTGTTCAACCCAAATGAATAGACCAGCTGCTTTGCTGGAACATCTTTGAAGCCAGAGCTCTACCTGCTGGAACAAAGGCAAATTACACTGCACTGAGAGCTGAAAAAGGGTGAGAAAACCGTACGCACCTTGAACAGCTACAGTTATTCTCTCGTATAATGCATTTGCCTTCAGGATTAAGAATTTAGCTTCTGTTGGCAATGGCAGAGATTTTAATGAAGTTTTTGGGGTTACCTGATGTAAGACTTGAGATCCTCAGAGGCCTGTCCCTTCCTTGCAGTCCCTTCAGGAGGCAGGTGAGCTGAGGCACAAATCAGCCTGTCGCTATCGAGGGAAGGAAGTGGGAGGCACGGGGAGGATAAGGACCTGCTCTGGTATTAATCTCCTTTGAAGGTTCTGGTGCTGGCTGTTACAAGTGGGGTGAGTCACTGGCCTATTTCCTGTTGAATAGTAAACCTATAAAAAAAGGCAAGGTGGCCCATGGGTAACGTTTTCAGGAGCATCCAGGTGAGTTCAGCATTGCTCCACATTGTGTATGGTGCCACTCAGTTTCTGTGAAGGCAGCAGCAGCAGCTCAGAGTCCAAGTGACCCTTTGGGTTTGTATAGCATGCTGCTTTACAATAGTTCTCTAATATTTTTGTTTACTTGCTTTGCTTCTGTTTGTGTGTTGGTTTTTGGAAAAGCTTTGTATTTCATACCAGTCAGGATAAACTTTAACCCTATTGAATGAGTTTTCTGTAGAATTTATGATTTTTTTATTATTATTATTTCTATGGTGCTTCCATCTACGATTGTCAGTTGTGCTTTGCAAGCATTCACAAGCAAAGCCTCACTGTTCAGGTGATTGTCTGTATTATTCTCTTTCTGATGCACAAATCGTTGGCACACCTTCCAAACCTGGCCAAAACAGTCAGTTTCACAAAGAACTGATGAAAAATAGATTTTGACAATATCCTCAAATCATTTTAGTGACTTTGTTATAAATATATTTTGGCTCTGCAAACTTATTTTTTTATTTCAAATTTTGATATTTGAAATCAACATTATTTATTGGAGTGCAGGGCATCTTTACTAAGAAGCTTTTTGGTTTATGTTTACTGTGAGGAAAAGAAATGGTTTTATGCTCTTCTTCCTATGGTTTTTATTTTGTCCTTTGTCAAAAACACTGGAACATCAAAACTAGAGTGTTGGGGTTTCATAAAATCACAGAATGGTTTGGATTGGAAGGGACCTTAAAGATCATCCAGTTCCAACCCCCCTGCCATCAGCAGGGACACCTTCCACTAGACCAGGTTGCTCAAAGCCTCATCCAGCCTGGCCTTGAACACTTCTAGTTTAAATACATATGTGGGGGAGCAGCCACGAGCAAAACCATTTCAAAATCCTCAGTTGTGTGTTGAAATCTATTTTGCAACTGTGAAAATGGGCAGAAGGAGTATTGCCCAGTCGGTGCCGCAGCGGGCAGGGCGGCCAGCTGGCCGTAAGCGTGCTGGGATACTGGGATGCCTGCAGAGCTCACCGGGAGCGAGCACCTGCGTGCTCTGGAGCGCTCCCACTGCGTTCACACTGTGTTTGTCATAAAGGATATTTAACAGGAATTCTGCAGGGGTGTAGTTGTGCTGAGCTTGTCCTTGGGCTGACCGAGAGGCTGCAGGGTGAGCATCTCCACATGGTACACGTACGCTGCCAGCAGACGTTTATCCTGAGAGCCACCTCTCCTGGGTAGCTGGTTCAAGAACCCAACTCGAGCTCTGTGCTCCTAATATCACATGAAACTGTGCCTATAAGATATCAGAACAAAAACATGTGCATGCAAGCATACTTCTATATCCACACACACAAAATGTAGCAGGGTGTAAATGGTGTAAACGTAAAATGTAAAAGGGCTTCTGCTATCTCTCCAAGACTGAGCATGGAACGAGAACTCTCTGAGCTTACAGCTCTGCTCGGTTTGCAGAAGCCTCAGCCCACATTTGCACAGTCCATGTGTAAGCAGCTGCTCTTCCTTGTGAGATGATAGCAACCTTCAGAGCTGCTGCTCCTGCATGTTTTGCTACTGCAGCATAAACCAAAAAAACCATAACTAAGTCTGATGTGAAACCAAAGTGGGGTTTGATAAGAGAATCAGGAACCCCTTTTTAATCTCTTCTCCAGCTGGCTCATGGGTGGTTTTATCACAAAGGGGAATTTACCGCCTGTCAAAAAGGACAGTGACTGGACGTTAGAAGGATACAATGAGCACTTTTTTCACATGGATGATCTTTGAGGTCCCTTCCAACCCAAGCCATTCTATGATTCTGTGATTAAATAGCAACTTGGATTAGTGCAGCAGAAGCTCTTTCAGTAACGCAAAGCAATCAGCATCTGACAGTATCATTCTTGAATATCTTAGACCTGTACTACATGCTGTGCGTGTGTGCAGAGGGAAAGCATATTTTTTTCTATAGTCTTGTTCACAAACTTGTGCCATTCTGGGGACTGGACCTTTGCGTTGAGAAGAGGCAATACTTCAGAGACAGGGAACGCAGTCTTATCTGACGCTGAAGTAAATTCCGACTGTGGATCTTCCTATGACTTGGAGCTATTCTTAAACTGGGATGGGCATCCATCAGAGGAAAACAATGCACAGGCATCTGGAGCGAGGCTGTGTGCTGTTCTACGTGGTGACTCTGCTGGAGGGAATCATCCTCTGCACTCATCCTCATCACTCCAGTCCTTTGATGCAGTGGCCAAACAGAGGCTTTTTTTCCCAGGTTTCCATCTGGAGTGAAATCCTGGTCCTTTGAAGTCTATAACAAAACTCACGTGCATAGCTCTCCCAAGACCTGCACGATTGGCTTCTCTTGTGGAGAGAAATCCTCCGACAATACACTTGGAGGAGAAGCTCTCTGGATTTTTGCTTGTGCCAAATTTGCTTCTCCTTCCATGTAGGTAAAAATGGAATTGGACCAATACTGCACATGGTGTGTGACCAGCCTCTGCCAATTTCATCTGTAGCATGCTTGGAGGGGAATAAAGAGTGGTCTTAAAAATATCCAGAGAAAGATCAGGTGAAATAAGTCTTTTTTTTTTTTTTTTTTTTCAGATTACTCAAAAATTTTAAAAGAAAACTCAACAAAATGCCAGCCAGAGCAAGCTATAAAGATTTCATAATTTTATGCAAAAAATATTGAAGCTCTTGGCTCTGAGGGCAAGTTTTTCACTGGAAGACTCTTCTTGTCTTGAAATGAGGAATTTCAATATGAAAAATCCCATTAAAGCAACACAAAGCCAAGGAGCAAAGTACTGTCTGCCCATAGTTCTGCCCACCCCAACCTCGGTGGCAGCAATAGAAAAGCGCAGTGTAATTTTGTTGGAAATAATCTATTTGACTGAAAACTAATTCTCTGATTGTCCTGGAAGCTAATAACAGGGAAGGGCTGTTTTGTTTTACTTGGTTGTCTGAAACTCCAGACGTCTTTAGCTTTAAAGCAATAACGATAATTTGAGAGTGAGTGGTTAATGTAATTTATGGCTGCAGACCTGCAAAGGTCCCAGGATAAAGACACATAAATACCAGCTGAAATGTGTGGGAAGCTAAGATCTCAGTAAGTAAGCTTAGAAAATAGGGGAAAATGCTGATATACCCATCTGAGGTACTGGCAGGACGTACCACCGGGTATTTTAACAACTGCATGCACGTGATGGGATTACCAAGAAAGAAAACCACAGATCTTTATGTTATAAAAACCACTGAATATTGCAGGACTTAAATAATGAGACCGAATCCTTGAAACCTTTGCAAGCAAACAAACAAATCATTTTTTTTGTGTTCAAAAGCATTACAACAAAAGTAAGGCACCTGATTGTGTTTGGGAGCATGGGACTTGCTGCTGCCTTTCTTCTTTGTTCTAAACTCGAACATTTGAAGTGGAGATGGAAGTATAAGTGAAATCAGTGCTGTCTGGTGGGCATTTTCACAGAATCACAGGATGGTAGGGGTTGGAAGGGACCTCAGGAGATCATTTTGACTGAAATGAAAGGTGAAGTATATTTATATTTCCATAATGTTGCTTCATGTCAGCTAGGATGCTCTCACAAATTGGTAAGGAGAAGATCTGAACCAATGCAGACAAGGGGGCAGTTTGGGAAACACTTTTTAAGATGGGAACCATGTTCTCAGAAAGTTTCATCCTGACCTTAGGTCAGTTCAAGTTCATGACAGAAGTCTTCCAAAACTCTTTGCATCAGCTAAGAATGATGGTAATTAATCCGTAGGTGGAAGTGCCTGATCAACCAGGAAGGGCTGGTAGAAGGCGTGGGAGCTGAGTTGTGTTCCACATCTTTCTTTGTGCATAACAGCCCAATTCTCTAAGAAAAACATTTATTTTCAATGAGTTTTGAGTGGGTTCTTTTGAAGCAGCTGCCAGACTGCCTGGGGTGTCTGTTTGTTTCAACATTGCTGAAATTTAAGCACCTCGGATTAGAATTGGAAGTGACCCTCTGCTATTGTGGAGTCAAGGACCAGAATGGGAAATCAAAGCGTTCCCTACCCTGCTAGCAGGGAAGCATGCTTCCTCCTTTGCAGGAAACAGAAGGGTTTCCATAGTGATCAATGAGGAAAGGACGTGGTTACCTGGAAACAGTTCTGCTCCCATCCAGTGAAAAAGCCTTTCTTCTCATTGTTTATTGATGAGAGATCAAAGCCAGCTCTTCTCTCACGCAGGAGTTGGGAGGTTGGACTTGGAGCAGCTGCTCTGCATCTGGTTTGAAGACAAGCGAGTGGAGGGAGATACCGAAAACTTTCTGTTGGGCCTCTAGCAGGTCTGTTTGTAGAAGTGACTATTTCTGTTTGGAAGTGAAGTCCTTATTGTCGAAGGCTAAAGGGAAGTGGCTACTAGTTTGGAATGATTGCTGCAGTCGCTGCCATCTGAGGCCACATGAGAGCCACCGACAGCGCTTCACACAGCCCGTCAGCTACATCTGTGGGGAAAAGTCTGTCTCTAGCATTTGCAGTTGTACTCTGCAGACATTTACAGAGCTCACGCTGCCAGCTACTCCCCTCCACGGGACTGGAAGTCTCACTCTGCCTTCCATGCACCAGAGGGTTGGTGAGTCCGTCATTTCTTAGAGCAGAAGAATCAAGGAGGTAAGATTTTGGAATAAATATCTATAATTTTTCTAGTTGAATACATACAAAACCTTCCACGGAGCACAGAAGTTGCCCCTAAATAAGCAGCTACATGACCTTTTCTCTTACATTTTCTGTCTTGAGAGCAAGATCTTCTGAACAACTAGTTTTTATGAACTTTTATAAACTTTTATCAACTTCATAGAGCATGTGTTTGCAGGAATACAAATACAGGCGCATTCAAACGATATTCCAAGACAGACCAAACCATTTACCCCAGGAGTGGGTGGTGAGGGTGCCCACCTTTCACACGGAGACTCAGGTTTAGGCTGGTGGAACCAGCATCAGTAAATGGCTCAGCGAGTGAATGTGAGAAATGTTCCCCAGCAGGCACAGATCTACCAGTCACACGAGAGGAACTTGGGTCCATGCACCGATTTCAGCTCACAACAACCGTACCCCAGATACGTGTTTGCAAATGTGGGCTCCTGGGCGTCTCTTTCTCCCACTCTTCATTTAATAACAGAAAAATAGAGAAAACTCCCCAGGGCCACATTATGAGTTCAGATTCTGAGCGCAGATAAAAGGTGCCTTCTGCATTTCATTCCTAACTCCTGGCTTTTTCTTTGGCTATTGCCTAGGGATCAAAGTGTCAAGTTGTCTTGACATCTCCTGCAGAGAACCTAATTGAGGGCTGTGATTCAACAAAAGCAATGCAATAACAAAGGACTGGGTGCCTTTGAGACCCAGGGACGAGGCGGTTGGCCAAGGTTGGTTGGTGGTTTGTAGAATTGTAGCCAAAGCAGAGGCCTGTTGCACCTGTGAAATGAAAACCAGTTCAGGGATGGGATAACAGCAAAGGCACAGGCTGAAACAGAGGCCCCACAACTCACCGGAGGTCCTTGAAAAAGCCTAACATTGAAATCATAGAATCATAGAATGGTTAGG
>NW_010311745.1:0-2306 GCF_000700745.2 Antrostomus carolinensis
AACATACATCTTGTCACACTAGGGCCACTGGTGTAAGGGAGGCTATTTAAAATAAAAAGAAACTGCAAAGCACTTCATAGCTGCCTTGAATCTACATAAAATGAATATTTAAAGAAAAAAACATCTGATAATACACAAACAGAAATGATTGCATTTGGGAGGATGGAGCTATGGCGTTTTACCTTTCCCCCTGCATGTCCTAGGAAGCAAGCCCTCGTTTACTCTAGTCTTGGCTTTGCTTATAGGGATCCAGCAACCAAAGTGAAATGCCTCAGCCCTTGCCAAGGATGCTTGCAGTGAGATAGCTCTGCAAGATGCATCTGTGTTCTTTACACACTCTTTTTAGGGTTGAGGTGGTTTTCATAATTTAAACAGAGGGTTAGGCTCCCCTCTGCTGCTGTAAGGCACTAAACAAGGGCACTTGGACTGACCTCCAATGTGGACTTCTAAAAGAGAAGGCTCCATAAGCATCCTCCTCCCTGCTGTGGGCACTGCTGGTACCATCAAACAGCAAACCCCCAACTGCAGGTGACATGCAGCTGGAGCCATGCTCTAGCAGAAATCCCAAAATCTTTGTTCAAAGCCACAGTGTGTCCAAGGTGCTTTGAAGCTGGAGGCAGTGCCACAGCAGCAGACACCGCAGAGCAGAGATCTGGTGCAAATGCTCACCATACAGGACGTGGCAAGCTCAGTAAACAGTGTGTTGCCCAATATTTTGGCAGTGCCCAAAACACCTCACACATCATGATGCTGTTCAACAGCATCAGACATTAATATTCTCCCCCTGATGTTATCTTACGGTTTAGGCTGAAACACATTCAAGCTGTACAGCTTTAAAGATAGCAGCCAGTTGCTGCTCAGCTCAAACCAACGACCTAAGGACCCAGATGGAGTCTGCTAACAGGACCTCTCCAAGGCAGGGAGAGCCCTTTGCACAGCTCCCAATCAGCTAGACTAGCTACTCTGCTCCCTTGAAGGCAGCAGAGTGGGAAGTATCTGCTGAGCAAAGGCTGCCCTGTGCAGTGAAGGAGGCACTTGGGTTACTGATACCCAAAGCAGTGGCCAGCAGAGCCTCCACTCTTCCCTTGTGCCAGTTGATCTTGCATCAAACAGGGCTTATATGCCCCAGAGCCCTGCCCCTCTATACTTCTAACAAAAGACCACAAACAAAACCCCCAGAGTTGCTGAGAGGAGTTATTACATTGCACATTTCACGAACAATCGCCTTCTCCTTTTCACTCAGGTCTTCTTCATAGTTGTCTTGCATTTGCCTGTCCAAATTTTCATGGACCTCAAGGACCTACAAAAAAACAATATTACAAAAGCATTACGCTCCTCAAATAATTAAGTGTCCCTAACAACCTCATTAATCAGTATTTAAACTGGCAGGATTCACAAAGCCTCGAGACGAGCAAAGACAAGCACACCGAGTTGGACATCTCCATCTTCCCCCTTCCCTGGTGACAGCATGCCCCTGTCCCACCACCTCCATGGTGTGCCTGCCACCACACTCCTGGGGGAACCATGTGATAAGTGGCAGTGAGTTGCCCGTGCCCACAAACACATGTCGTCCAGAAAGGCTGCTGGTCATCCCACCTTCCAGGCATCCCCCCCCCAAGGCAGCCCCCCAGCAACTCATGCTCCCTCCTTTCCCCTCTTTCAAAGGAGCAGAGCTTCTCCATTCCGTTCTGCTAATCTGAGTCATGGGCCAACTGTGGTCAGCCCAGGACAGCAGCTTTTAGGTCTAACAGGGTTTTAGCCATCATGTCGTCCAGAAAGGCTGCTGGTCATCCCACCTTCCAGGCATCCCCCCCCCAAGGCAGCCCCCCAGCAACTCATGCTCCCTCCTTTCCCCTCTTTCAAAGGAGCAGAGCTTCTCCATTCCGTTCTGCTAATCTGAGTCATGGGCCAACTGTGGTCAGCCCAGGACAGCAGCTTTTAGGTCTAACAGGGTTTTAGCCATCAGAATTACCCCTCACCCCTGTGCAACTTACGGGTGTGGTCTCCAATCAGCCATGAACTTTCAGATCTTAAACAGACACAGACAATTTCACTCACTTTTTGGCTGAAAATTGGTTTTAACCCATTTAGTTTCTCAAGGGAACCCTTTCAGAGGCCCATGATGACAGCGAGAAAGAGACAGGCTGTTAGCACACAGCCCTGGGACTCAGAGACCCTGATTTGATTCCTGGCTCTTACTCGCTCCCTCTTCAAGCTGGATGCAGCCAGGTTGCAAAAGGGATGGGAATTGGCTGGGGAAAAAACCAGTATTGCCTCCCAGGACCTGCATGCTGACTGCAGTCCTC
>NW_010311745.1:2389-35084 GCF_000700745.2 Antrostomus carolinensis
TGCTGTGGTGAATCTGGGTCAGCCTCTCCTTGCGCCACAGACACCCTCTGAAGATGGAGATAATCACCGCGACTCCCCGAGCTTTACTTTAATCTCCATCAGCACCGTTTCCACCCACAGCGCGGGCCCCATCACGGTAAGGGAATGGGCGGCCCTTGGCCAGGGCTGGCACACACACACCCATCCCCTGTGCACACCCCTGTGCCCAGGGCTGTGGCCACGGCTGCGGGGTAACGCTCACCGCCTGCTCAGGGAGTTATCACAGAACGGTTTGGGTTGGAAGGGACCTTAAAGATCATCTAGTTCCAACCCCCCTGCCATCAGCAGGGACACCTTCCCCTAGACCAGGGTGCTCAAATCCTCATCCAGTCTGGTCTTAAACACTTCCAGGGAGGGGCATCCACAACTTCCTTAGGCAACCTGTTCCAGTGCCTGACCACCCTCACAGTGAAGAATTTCTTCCTAATATCTCATCTAAATCTACCCTCTTCCAGTTTAAACCCATTACCCCTTGTTCTATCACTACCTGCCCTTGTAAAAAGTGTAAAAAGTCCCTCCCCAGCTTTCTTGTAGCCCCTTCAGGTATTGGAAGGCTCTGTAAGGTCCCCCCAGAGCCTTCTCTTCTCCAGGCTGAACAGCCCCAACTCTCTCAGCTGTTCAGCTGGTACAGGGGCTGACGAGCACAGGCCATACCCACACTGGCGCCAAGCCCTTCTCCCCCTCCATGAGCAGCTCCCTTTTGCCGTCTTTCCTCTCATGCCTGGCTACAGGCAGCCGTGCCTGCGGCACCCTGCCTGCAGGAGCCTCTGGAGGAGTGACGCATCACCTTTCCTTTCCCTCCTGCTCCTGACTATGGGGCTTTTCCCATGATATTAACAGCACTGCAAAAAATGGAGATGTGGCTGCAAAGGAACAGCCTGAAAGGGAGTGAAGGGAGGATTTGAGATTCTCCAAAGAGGCTTTGCTCTGTGGCTCAGAGGGCATCTCCAGCAGATGCTCCTGGATCTGGGAAGGGACAGGTTTCCTCTTTTAGAGACAGAGCAGTTACAGCTCCAGCACTGACACCCCAGACCTGACATGTCCAGTGCTCGTGTTCGTGAGCCCCTGGATGCCACTCAGCCCGGTGACTGGCCACACTTTGCCTTGGGAAGACGAGTAAACGTGCTGTGAAAGCAGCTCGACACTGCAAAAAATAATGGAAACATCCTGCCTGTGGCTTATTTTCTCAGATTTTAGGTTGACAATGTTTGAAAATGGAAAAAGTCTGATTTTTAACCTCTTTCTTCTAAACAGTACTTGGGAGACATGTTCCCCAAGCGCTGACAGAGATGGGTCTGCCTGGGGCTCAAGGCAGCCTTCACTTCTTGTTGGAAACACACTGACCCACAGAACACCCCCTCCAACACATCTGCATGCGTGCAGAGAGCTCCTCCAGACGGGCATACTGCACATTTGGGACATACCACACCACAGGACTGCCTCGAGATTCTACCACTGCATCTGTGCTGACCTACACACCTCACCCAGGGCTTTACCACTAATGAGCTCAGTATGCAGGGTCAAAGCTCCTGGAATCACACAAAGCCATCAAATAGCACATGGTCTTTATCTCCACAATACATCCACATGCATATCAAGCTGTACAGCAGGTGTGTGTAAATATTCTTACACCTCCTAGGGAAGTAGAGAGCTAAATGCAGAGCAGGGATGGGTCTCGCCCTTTGCTGAGGTATACAGCACCAGCTGCTCCACGAAATGGGATACCAGGGTAGATTATCCCCAGGTCTGCCTCGGCACAGCAATCCTGCTGTACTCGAACTGCGTTACGAACAAAAATAGGTCATTCTCCTAGGGCCCTTAACCTACTTCTAAAATGCACCAGCTAGTTTAACCAACATAGCTGAGACCAGTCTTTGCACAAATAAGAAATATCCACATCCCTTCTAAGAGGAGAGGAAGGGCAAGAGGGATGCAAAAAAAACATGTACGTGCTGACAGAGGGAGCATCTATTTTTTGCTTAAGAGGAGAGAATTAATTATTGATCCAGGTGGACTCGTACATCGAACTCGCTCGTCTGGAGTCAGTGTGCCTCCGACACTCGGCTGCAAAGGCAGCAGCCGGCAGGATCACATCCCCGTGCAAGCACCAGGGCTGCCTGGCTGCCAGCTAAGCACCGGCTGGGTCCACAGGGCAAGTGTCAAGGACAACCATGGTTTAGATTAGTTAAAGATCACATCAGCTCCAGCCTCTGCTTCCACCAGCCATCAATCTTGCAGGCACAAGAGTCTCAGCAGAAAAAAATAAACTGTTTTTCTATGACTTGCAGTTAAATTAAAATGGCATTCCCTAGTCCAGGAGGTGTGGAAGGGTGGCACAGCCCATTTATTTCAGTGGAAATGTCTTTTAATGGTGTAAAGCAGGCAGAACTGGAGCTGAAAGCTGATCAGATGGAAGTTATGGTTGTATTTCATTTCTGAATGACTTGTGACTCATTTATCCTGGAAATCATCCTGCTCCCCAGGCCCAGCCCATGTCTGGGTAGGCAGTTGGTAAATATGCGTTGGCATCTTGGGAATGGGAAAAAGGGATTCAGGGGAACTAGATGATCTTTCAGGTCCCTTCCAACCCAAACCATTCTATGATTCTATGATAAAACTCAACAGCCTATCCTGGAAAGGCGTGCCGGAAAAAAATACACTCTGAAGAGTGAAATCACCTCCTGAAGAAAGACAGGAAGGCCCCTCAGTGCTGACCCAGCCCCAGACATTCTCAGATGTTGCCAGGATCTGTTTAGAAGGACCAGGTTGATGCTCCTCCAATTACACCACTGGGGACTATGGATGCGCCTTCACATAAATTGCCTATGGCTCAGCTGAAGTTCAAAGACTGTGGATTCCGCGTGGATCTAGGAAACTGGGGTACATCCTTCTGTGATTTCTGCTGCATCCCAACCCAGGAGCCCACAGAAAACAGACAAGTGTACCCCAGGCTCGAAGTGGCTCACGCCATCCCCTCCTTTTTGCTCTTCATCAAGCTGCGCTGACAGCACTCAGCCTTTTGTGGACACTGTCATCTCCCTGGGTAGAACACCAGCCAGCGAGGGCAGCCTGCTCTGCTCAGGCATAGGGCAACTCCCCGTGCAGGGGAATGGGGCTGGACCGGCTAACGCTGCTCTTCTGCCTGGGGATGCCATCTCCTGAAGACAACCTGCACCTCGCTCCTGATGAGCACACTGGCTCGTCTGGCTTTGTCCTTGCTGATATGTAAAGTGTGAGGAACACCTCGGCTATATTTAGCTCTCCTTTGTGACTGTCTGTGTCACCTCGAAGTCACCCAGTCCATCACATCCACCTCCCTGCTGGCTTGCTGTACTGGCCCTGCATATATAAAAAACAAACAAACAAAAAACCACCAAAGAGTTGGGATGACTGCAGTAAAGCTTTGGAAGGGGAGCTGAAAGTTGAGGTAAGTGTTCCTGTACCAGGAAGCACTCTGAGATTGAGAGAAGCTCTCTGAAGGGTACAAGCCCCACTGATTTTATTAATTTTTAAGTCAACTGGACAAAGCTCTGGGGAAGAAAACATCCTGCTTTGGCAGGGGAACAGTCTGTATGCCCTGCTACAACTTTTCCCTTGTTTTGGCAGGGCCAAATCCTGCCTTACTCAACGTCAGTGGGAGTGATTGATCACCTGCTCGATGGCTCTGTGCACATGGGAGAGGTCCAGGCTGCTGCTGTGGGGGAAGCTGGGTTACAGGCTAAATGTCGTTCTCGTACATTTGTCTCCTCCTCACCTCCCCACGTCTTCAGCGGGTTTGCTCAGTTCCTAAGAAAAGTGCTTTGATGTTCAGCGAGATACTGAGCTGTAGCATATGTACCTTTTATTCTCGTTAGTATAACAGCTGTTAGGAGTGTGAACCTGTCATCCTGCTCCTTATTTAGTAGGCACAAATAAATAAAAACTATTTCAGAAGCAAAAATAAAGAAAATCTCTAAATGCGCTAAAGGAAGAATGAATTTACACTAAATTGCAGACAGCGCTTCAGCCACGTAGCTGGCGTTCAGAAAAAGAGAAAGAAAAAGCTGAGGGGACATTACATAGATGGGTGCAGACAGAGGCAATACA
Source organism: Antrostomus carolinensis (assembly GCF_000700745.2). Taxonomy (NCBI): domain Eukaryota; kingdom Metazoa; phylum Chordata; class Aves; order Caprimulgiformes; family Caprimulgidae; genus Antrostomus; species Antrostomus carolinensis. The sequence goes on from NW_010311745.1 coordinate 6,515, forward strand.
CCAGCCCTGCAGATATGTGCAGTGTGCACAGCACCTCAGTGACCTTTGCTTGGGCACAGAGCCGCATCCTTGAAGCCACAGACTTCTGGACAGACTTGCATTCAAGTTTCCTCAGTCTTCAATTTCCAGCTGATCCTTGGAAATGGGCCACAGGATGGAAAAAATAAACACCTTCTCATCCCCCCCTGCCACACTGACCTACAGGAGAATTTCCTCCTTGCTTCAAAAGTGAGAATATTTTTAACCCTAAGTGTGTGAGCAGGACACGTCACATGAGATCATTTACGCTCCATGAGATGTGATTGCTATGCCACCTGCTTCTTGACTCCAGCCACGGCACCTTCCAGGGTCTGAAGACAGACAAACATATCCCACTGGCCAAATTACAAAATTTCAAATGATAATTTCTTCCAGCCCTTCCTAGTGATCAACAAACCTCTGAAGTAGAGAATTAATAATAACAATACTAATAATATGTGCAAACAACCAGTCATTCAACTTCCTTTCAACTCCTTTATACGCATCATTGCGCCCGACCTGCTAAACTTAATTTCCAGTTTCCAAGAGTCTTCCTCATTGATTTTCCAGTCCTTTCCATAAGCTTATCAAACTGCATCTTAAAAACATTTGTTTCTTGTCTTTACTAAGAAATTCAGTCCCATAACCCCAAAAGCAAACAGGAACATAATTTCCACCCAGAATGTGTTCATAATCAATTTATAACTATTTGATCTTTCAAATTACAAACATTATCAACTCTGCTTAATATTGTCCCTCACCACCACTTCACCAAATGCAACAAAGAGCAGGAGCAGAAAGGCATGAACCCTACAGTTTGGTAAGAAAAAGCAAACAGCAGTAGTCTGGACTGCATGAGAGCTTGGACGATTAAATGCAAGCGAAACTGGGTTAGTATGAAGTGTCAGAAAAACAAAGGTATCACATGAGTCTGCAACATTTTGCAAGGCAGCAGCTTAGCAAATCTATACACGCACACACACATATATTTATATATATGAGAAATGTCACCCACAAACGCAATGTAGCATAGTACAGGATGGAGCACAACAACCTTCTGATAACCCAGAACCACTTACAACAAACAAAGGAGAAACTTGTCTGGAAAACACAGGACAGATATATGTAGGCAAGTGAACTACCACTTGTGTGGTAACGGCTCCTTTGGGAACTAGTAAAAATTGTACTGAGGGTATTTTTTAATCCTTGACAGTGCTGGACACCCTTCTCTTAAGATTCAATAAGAGTTACACAATCTGGGTGTATAAAGCCTCAAATAAGCTAAAAAAATCAAGATTTTCAGCTTGAAGGATCTTGTATAATTTAAATTCAGATCTGATCCAAATCAAACCAAACCTGTCTTTCCTTTCATAATTCCTCACACACCATAAATGCATAGAAGATAAACTACTCGAGAAACAGTGACACTCAGTATCCTCCCGGAATCTTGCAACTGCCCAGAGGAACCAACATCCTTGCCAGCTGCACTACTGCTCCTCCTGACACTTGTTGGTTTTACCACCACCACCTGCCACATCTGTCCTGGAGCCAAGAGACCCTGTACAGGCAGAAAAAAGTACACTGAAAACACTAAAAACTAGAAGATTTAGGGAACTTCTAGATCAAAGCTACAAGCAACATCTGTGCCATTTGTTTAGCTGTCAGACATGGAAAGGTACAAAGCAAAGACCTTTGTAAGCACCAGTCTCCAGGTCTAGGACAGTCTAAGCTACCGCTGATGCCACTGCTGGACTTTTTTTCCAGGTATGACCATGGGGATCTGAGCTCTAGAGTAGCCGTCCAGGAGTCCTCCTTTGATTTGATGAAAGCTTTTTAATCCTGTACAAAATATTTCAGCTTCTAACAAATCCAAATCTATAAATCAGTGTATCCCAACCAGAGCCTAATTTGTTTTTTAGGAGACTTTCCAGCCATCCCTAGGGCACCTTGGAAAGGATTTGTGCTTCTGTGTCCCTTAGATACTCAGAAGTAATTTGCTTAACTAGTTAAACATGTAACACCAGGGTATTACATTTTTCCTGGTCACCAGGACTTGAGAACTCCTGTGAAATCGCAGTGCAAGTTTTCCCCTTTACCTCAGCTAGCAGTGTCCCGTGGTTTTTATTGCCGACAGTCCTGACTGCAATCCCCACTGACGATGCACATATCTACAGGGGTATGATGCCATGGTTTGCCATGTATTTACGTAAAACAAAGTCTTTCTCCTTTGAAGACTGCTGCAGGATTTTCAATAACAAAACATATGTAGGAACTGCAGGTTTTTTATCCCTTTTAAAAACAGCATTTCAGCCACCGTTGTCACCCCAGAGACCCAGCTTACGCAGGACTGATGAACAGAGAGGATAATCAACACCTTCGGCAGCAGATGCTTTTGTTGGAGGCTTCTCACTCAAAAAATAGTCATGCATGATCTTGCTTAACTCCACAACCATTGAAGCAATGATTGTTCACTGTGATACAGGTGCTGATTACCGATAATCTGCCTGAGTACTAACTTTCTATTTCTAGTTTTTGTGATTCCATGAGAAGAGCAAATGTCCAGTTCTGCCACTTCAGAGTTGGCTGCACCAGACCGTGCTGTACTGCATCGCGCTGCACGGCCGTGTGCAGCATCCTTACCTTCATAGCATGCACAACAGCCTCTGGTTTCTGACCAACAGGGACATATCCCGCTGCAGGAGAAGATGCCAGATCAGATGTCATGCGAGCTGGTCCCTGTTGAAATAAGAGAAGATATGCTTTAATTCCCTTCAGGTGATTTAAGCAAGGAAGAAGAAAGTATCCAGAAAATTTGAGCATTAACTTCTCCCAAATTCAGCCACCTGCAATGACAAGAGACACCACTACTCCTTCCTCACAAGTCACTTGATTTAATGCCATTTAAGCCTACCATCACTACTGGTTTAAAGCCAAATTGACTCAAGAAACATTTTTTGCTCACTTAGGATAACTTTGTACAAGGACAAGACCAAACAGTTCTCATCCTTCTAGCCGAGGGAGCAATGCAAACCCATTTCTAAGAAGCTGCATTCATCAAAGAAACAGTTGGCATAACTTCATTGGTTTTCTGGCAACATTTTCACATAGACATCAAGTACCAATCTTCAGCTACAGAGAAAATTGTGAAGGCAACCTTAAAACAAGCAGATGTCCAAACCTAATGTTGATTGGGTTTGTTTCCAAAATGCTGGCCAGTCCTTGTGCATGAAGGATCCCATTGGGAAAGATGCCGAGATTACGCTTTACAAAAGATTTCTACTGTCCAAACAGACTTGTAAGCACTTTTCATAGGGCTTTCTTTTTTTACAGGCATCCGATGTGGATTATGAGAGACACAATATCTTTATTGAATGGGATGCACCCTGCCTGTCCCTAATATTTTTTGCATTGCTTTGCAGCAGTGGGAGAAATCAACAATGAAACCATTGACCAAACTCTTATTTAGTCTTCACATCCTTTAGGAAATACAAAGAATGATTATACTGGGGTCCTCTGAAAGCAAATTAGGATGGCAGAGCAGCACGTAGCACCATCACAGGAATGCTTTCACATACAACACGAGGCACTTCCATTCTCATCTTTTCCACATTTAAAAACACAGCATGTTTTATCCTTTGTCTCTTCACTTTGCCTGCTAAGCCAAGGCCAGAAAGCTAGTCGTGCCAGAAAGGAGGACCAACGGAGGGACACTTCACCACCTCTCATTCTTCCAAATGTTTTAAGTTGTGGAGCCCTTTTTACTAATAAAAGTGTTCATGTGCATACATTAAAGAAAAAGATGGGCAAATCCATTAGGCTACAGACAAAAACAGCATGAAAGGCATGGAGCCTTTCATGCCTGAGCTACTGATCTCTGCTTAACCCATGTCATGACCAACAGCCATTTACTCATAATAGTGACCTTCATGACCTGAGTTGCTGTTGATACAATAACTTTCTTCTGAGAGGCAGGCATCTCAGAAAATTGAAAATTAGACTTAATAATTCCACAATAATTCTCCAAGGAGATTAAACACACTGCTAAAGCACAGAGACCAAAAGACACTCACAGGCTGGGCACAGTTCTGGACCTGCTGCCAGAGGATTACAGCTTGCTGGAGCTGTGGCCACCCAGGGACATGTCCTCAGCTATCCCGTCCATAACGTCACACAGAAAAGGCAGGGGCTGGAGAGGGAGCACCAGTGGCTGGGTCCAGCCAGTCTACAGCTGTGACTTAAAAGACTGCAAAATGGGTTACAAATTTCTCACAGGGATGGTAAATGCAGCAGAGTCCTTCCAGAATCAGCCTCCCACAGAGGTCAAATACATCAATACCTGCCTAATTCCTCCAGCTTCAGCATGAAAGCTGCCTTCTTTCCATAAATGACCAAGATCATGACAACTGAAAGCAAAATATTCAGGAGTTTGTGGCCATGAAACATACTTGATATAGATCTGCCCCATGGCCCTCATTAAAAGTAGAACAGGAAATACCAAGAAAAGGTCTAACATCCAGTATTTCTTCTGAGTTGAGAGTAATCTGACAAAGTAAAAGGAATCCTGCCATATCCTGCTGCTGACAACATTTTAAATCCAGTTTCTGACCAAACTAGGTCACAAGGTCTCCTGTATGACAGGCAGCAGCAGCTTCTCCTCACAGAACTGAAGTCACTGAGCTACAAAGCACTTCCATGATCGTAATCACTCTCAAAATTATTACAGAATACAAATGAAACCAGAGTGATAAGAGAGAAATGTTCTCTAAAGAGCTTGATCATACTTCACTGATCACCATACTGACACAATAAAAGTAATCTTGCAAGCATGGTGATGCACTGGATATATCGTATCACACAAAAAGCACTCAAAGGGTCACCTTGCTTCCTGGACGAGTGGCTGAAATCCAGCAAGAGAAATCAACCAAGCTCCACCTGAACACAGGTAGAGAATTTGACTTAAGAAGAGAAAAATAATGTTAAAGAATGAGGGATGCAACAAAGGAGGTAGACCCAGACCTTGCTATTGGAGTCTCAGTACCAGATGACTTCATTTCTAAAATAGACATGATCCTTGATCCTTAGCTTGGAAGTCAAAAACCAACCCAACTGAAACAGATGTCTGAACTGCTGAGTGCAATCATCAGCAATGGCAGATAACTGTAATAACAGACTAAAAAAAAAACTAACATGAAAGAGTGTACCAAATGACCATACTGCAGGCCTGCTATGCCCCAAGCCACAGAGACCTTCTTACCATGTGACAGTTACTACAAAAGGCTAAACATGCACATGAAGAAGGTGGGGGAGCAAGCAAGGATCCCACTAACAACCTTGTTCTTTGCAAAGGTAGGATGCAACAAGTAAAAATACCCACACTGCTAAGGGTGGTTTAATATTTATCATTACACTTAGTGCTTTTTGTGCAGTTTCACCCTTAGAAAAGACTCTTTCCAGACATACAAAGATTCAGAGCTTTAAAAAGGGGGGTAGATGCTTCATTCCCCCTGATTTCAATGTGGTTCACAAAAAAAAAAAAAAAAAAAGCTTCAGTCAAACTCCTATCAGCTTCCTGCACAGAGGGATACAGAAAGGAGGCCAGAAAAGAGGGGACTGTAGTCAGCAAGGAAAGAAATGACAACATATCCAGCAGGATGCATGGCCAGCCTTTGCAGGATGGAGGAGAGGAAAATGGGCAGAGGTCACCAAAAGTGTTAGCTGAAGGGGAGGAAATGGAAGGAATTGGAGATAAGGTCCAGGTTGCTGGACTGGAAAACTGCCAACAGCGGGAAAGAAGGGAGGGAATGGGAAGAAAGAGGAGGATGTCCATTTTACCCAGCAGGAAACCAGCTGAGATGAAATGCAGGAGAGGGGGAACTGGAGATAGGAGACTAGGAGAAGGGCAGGAGGAAGAGGGAAATCTCAGGAAGTCAGTGTTCAGGCAGTAGCTGAAATCACACAGATGGAGGAGATTCCTCATGCCTAAAAGAGGTGTGTTTGGAAACTGGGTAAGAACTACCCCAGCTGCACCCCAGCACTCTAACTCAGCTACTCTGGGGACCTCCATCACTGCAGAAACCCACGCCCTTTCCATTCCCTGTCGCTGGCATTTTCACAGCCACAGGAACACGACTGACTCGGCACCCTGAAGGACAATAATAGCAAAGATAATCTGGTTACATCCTAAGAAGCAGAAATTGTCCATATAGGCAAAAAGCAATACGGTGTGTTTTGGGGCATGCATCACTCAATTTCCTCTCCCTGTCTGGTTTTGTCAAACATGCATTCTCTGTATTAGACAGAATATCTGGCTTTTCCACTTGCTAGGTTTTCATAGCGTTTGGTAGCTCAGAGGTGGTTCACTCTTCGTCCTCAGACATGTGGCTGAGGCACCACATAATTATATAAATGAATTTTGCTAAAAGACAGCTCAGAAGTCACCAAAAAGGATGCTATTATATTTATAATAAAGCTGTTGAGAAATACCATCTTCACCATTTTTCCAGTTTACTTCTGCTGAAGCCAAACTTTAGCAGAATGAGGAAGTGCAGTCATTTCAAAATGCAAAGTCTTAATCTCTTTGGCCACAGGTAGCTTTGTAGTTGCTCCAGGTTTACAGCAGCAGAGAGAGACTGGAAGTTAGCCCCTTTAACTCATCACTTATACAAGGAATTTGTAATTCAAAAAGAAAACAACTGTACACCTACGTTGGTGGCATGAAATGGTCACCTGGGTGGAATCTCATCACACACTGCTTTCTGTTTTATCCACAGCCACAGCAACACTGCCAGAAGAAAGAACTGCCCAGCAGTGAGATTATCAGCCTAAGTAAGAGTGAGAGGCCTTAAATTACTTATCTGATGCACCGGAGTTCCCAAGTGCTTGGAGGAAGCACCTCGTCTTCCCTACTCCCTGGGTTTGTTGACCACTGCACCTCTGAGACCCACAGACCTTTCTCCAAGATAAGTCTTTAAGAAGCACAAGTCCCAGGGAATCAAAGGTTGTGGAGCCGTGTGTGACCCATCCGATGCTTCTTAGGTAAATTGGTGCTTTTGCTGCTCTGCAAACCATTGTGGCAGCTCAGAGCATTCGAGACTGCTATAGCGTGGATCTCCGAGGAGTTCAGCCCTGGAAAGAACAGCCATACTTCTGCTGCCAGGATGGCTCTGGGACTGTAGTGCCCCAAGAGGCTCCTGGTGAGGCTCTTCTGCATCCCTCATGGGAGGCAAGTGCCAAGTACCCACATGCCCAGCCCCTCTCCCAGTGGGGAAACCACAAGAGCTATTTCTCTGTCTCCTCTGTGCAGACAGCAGTACTGAAGCACCACTGAACACATTTCCCTTTCAGCCCTCTCCTACTCCTCCCTTTCAAGCAGATCAGTGCTGGATATTTGCTGGTGTCTGTGACAGGACTGATGCACTTCTCAGAGTTTACTGTTCCCACATAGTATCAGCCCCCTCCCCATCCTGCTGGCCCCACACCATGCATGCCCAAACCACAAATCCACCAGAGAAGCCCCATTCACTGCCCTAGAACCCAAAGATGCCAGAAAGAAAATCTGAAGGCCACAAATTCTGCCAATGATCCTTTTTAATCTGACACCAAAAAATGAAGAGCAGAGCCCTCAACTAGCAGCTACTGGAGAACATCTGCGGCTCTGTATCCAGCCACAATGGCATTGACGGTGTCTAAGACCAAGCTGCCTAATGAGTCCTTGCTGGCTCTATCTGGTCGCATGGGACGTGTTCCAGCACAGATGCTGACAAGCACCGCCATCGATACTCCATTCCTACATGTTTGGAGGAACAAAATGAATAGGACTCTCTGTAATAGGGCACGCTGGGAACTCCTGATAAAGACACACCTCCACAGAGGCAAAATAAGGCTTAAAATATGAACATTTCTTAATAACAGTGGGAATGCTTTGGAACCCAAGAAGAAAAAGCCTAACTGGGGATGAGAGGTGTCTGCTCTTTTAGAGGGTTTGGGTTGGAAATCTCAAAAAGGAACAAAGAAATTGCGATAAACAATTTCTCCTTGATTCCTCCAGGGATGTGAAAAGACATGAGACCTTGGTCCTGCCATCAGTTTTCAATCTCTTTCTGCTCAATTATATTCTGTCTTTTAATGACATCCTTTCCGACCTCAGCTCCAAGAGAGCTATTCCTGATCTGCAGAAAGACTGAAAAAGACCAAGTTTCAAAACCCAGAGGAGAACGTCATGCTGATTTTACTTCACCTAACAGCCACAGCCCAGGCACTGAGGATGCTTCAGACCGATGTGGAGCATGCGAGCAAGCATTAACGCTTCTGAATCCCACGTCTCCTCCTTGCCTTCTATTAATTTTTGTCTACCATTTCAAAAACAAGCAGACATTTAGGATTCAAACCCAATTAAATAAACCACACTTTTCTAATGGCATACCTCAGACAACATTAAAGCTAAATGGAGACATATCAAACACTGTGAAGTTTTTATTGTCGAGGCAGAACAAGGAAAATTATATTATAGGCAGGCACTGCCAGACAACTCACAATAAAATTCCCAGGCACGTCTATTTCTCTCGCAGTGGGTTTGTTTGCAGCCTGCTCACCCAGGTTTGAATTATACTCGAGCCCTTCCTTAGCACCCGTCACCATCCAGGTGTTTTGTATAACTAAAGGTGCCAACACCACTCTGTAAATCAGGAACTTCAGGGACAAGCAGGAGGTTGTAACATGCTCACAGCCATGTGGAAAGCAGGTGGCAGACCTGGGCAATAACATGGAAAGGCGCCATGTCTGACTGCAAACCCCAGCCGTGGTGTCCTGGCAGAACCAGGGGCCCAACACATTTTGGTTTTGTGAATAGTGCTCATGGCTACAAAGCTGAGAAAGTGCCTGGAGCAGCTCCAGCCAGAGACAGTGCTGGGGGCAGGAGGGGCACACAGCAGCAAAACCAAGGACTGAGAGCACGGGGCCACTCTGGCATGGCAGAAGCATCCCCAGACCCTCGCAGGGAATGAACTGAAGCCCTGAAGCACAGTGTCCCCATCAGAAATGTAGCACAGGCAGCACCAAGGGCAAGCACTGGGCTCACACAGACAGTCGGTCCATTCAGAAAGAGAAATCTCCCTTCACACAGAGATGAGTGGTGTCCCCAGGAGATCACACCAAAAAAAAATATCTCCCATTACCACTGAGAAATTTGACGAGGCCCACAAAGACAGATCAGACCCCCTCATCATAGCCCAGGCTACGTTTCCCATCCTCTGCTGCCTTGCAGCTGCAGGGGGGTTAATAACTGAGACAAAGCGACGGTGCAGCGCGCTGAAGCGTGACATGGCTCTGGGCTGACATTTCGCCCTCCCTTCCTTTGAAGTCCCTTCCCTCCCTGCTGCATCTTCTCATGCCATGGCAGCTCTGCCATTGCCACCATGTGTGGTGCTCCTGAAGGGGTCTGGCTCCTCTCACGGTCCCACAGCGACAAGGCTTCCTGGAGGGACCCTGGCAGCAGCCCCAGGGATCCTCACTGGCTGCAAGAAGGAGATTTCCCAGAGGCACAAAGAAGTGACTGACGCCGGCTCCCCTGCAAACCACTGTGCAGAGCACAGCCTTTTTGCCACCCTGCTGCGACCAACACCAGACCTCTCATGCCTGAGCACGGGACACCCTTGCCAGAGCCAGGGAGCACCCAGGTCCCTTATGTGTCCGGTCTGCCTGGCAGATGTTCCAAAGCAATGATGACACGTGGCTATCATTATTCCATGCACAGAAAGCCTGCCAGCACCCAGCTCCAAACAAACCACCCGCTCCCACTTTGTGCACTTAAATGGCTGCATGGCCCTATGTTCCCAAAGTCACAGCGGGCTGCCTTGCCGCTGTTGGCTCTTGACACCCTGCCTCCTGACACAGAAGAAGGAACACATGGGAGATCTCGCAGACAGATACAAGCTCCCCAGCACAACTTGGGTCCTGGCCACCGGCAGAAGTGAGTGCAGGAGCCATCAATACCCCGTATTAGCATCTTCCCTATCAAATCAAGGGACTTTATTGCAGATGCTAATCTTCTTCGGCTTTACTTAATTGCTGCCTTTAATCATAGAGAGCAGCTGGTCATGTAAACATGCAAATCCATGACTTAACTGCTGGGCCACCACCTCCTGCATCTTCACAGGCTCCGTTGCTCATGGATATCTACTTAAGTAACAAAAACGGCTTACATGGCCCTTTTAATTAACAAAGAAACAATTTAAATGTTTGAGCAATGAAAACATCAAGGACACCTGACAAAAGAATTGCTGTTGTCCCCAGCAGATACAACACAGCACCGGCTGTACCGGCTGTGCTGGGGGACCAAAGGAAAAGGAGGATTTCAGGGACTGCCCCAGACAGAATAAACAAAGTCAGGACATTGTTTGCAACTGCATCTCATCTACAAACAGGAAGGGTGTGCATTAATGGCAGACTGCAGCTCCAGCCCTGGGAAACAACTCAGCGTGTGCAAAGCCGGTGAGCAGCTTCCTCCGGCAGCGGAAGGGGAGAGGAAAGCAGCGGCTGTTCGGATTGGTAACAGCGCTGAGGAGCTGGGAGGGGTGCACGCTGCTAAAAAGCCCCACCGCCAGCTTCAGCTGCCCCCTCGGACTGGGAAATTAGTACCAATATGGCATATTCAGAGCCATTTCAGCCTGGCTGCTAGAGAGAGCGAGCCCACGCTGTACCGCGGACAAAGTGCACTAACTCCGACTGACTCACAGGGGCACTATCAGCGTGAGTATTCTGAGAGGTGCTGTTCTTTTAATACAGGAATGTCAAGTACATTTTCTTTTAGAAGGAAACAGTGGGTATTTTAAGGACTTTCCTGATTTTGAAGCAAATCTGATTTGGGAATGGCCCAGGTGAAAGCCTCTGGGCAGGTGGAGGACACACACAGATGCGGGAGGATACCTGCAGACATCTGTATTGCCCCTCCAGGTCTCCATTTCAGCCTGGCTGCCTTGGCCATTGCTGGTGAAGCAGCCTCCTCCCAGACCTGGGGCAGAGCGAAGGTCGCTGACCCATTGCCAGCTCCACACAAATGCACGTGACAAGTAAGCATGAGAACGTACAGCAGATCATCAAAGCAGATGAATTTTTCTCTACCCTTGTCATAGAATCACGGAATCATTAAGGTTGGAAAAGACCTCTAAGATCATCCAAGTCCAACCCTCAACCCAACACCACCATGCCCACTAAACCACGTCCCTAAGTGCCATATCTACTTGCCTTTTAAATACCTCCAGGGCTGGTGACTCAACCACATCCTTGGGCAGCCTGTTGCAGTGCTTGATAGCCCTTTCAGTAAATAATTTTTTTCTAATATCCAATCTAAACCTCCCTTAGCACAACTTGAGGCCGTTTCCTCTTGTCCTGTCATTACCTGTAAAGGCGGGTTATGGATACAGCCTGTCAGTGCCTCTTTTTACTCATCAAATCCCCAAACTCTGTCATTGCCAAACTTTGTGCCAGTCGGCTGCTGTGGGGAAAAAAGCCACCCACTGCTCAGAGCTGCTGCAATAACTGCTGATGAAGGGCAGCTGCCTTCAAAAACGGATCAGCTTGTTCCCAGCTACTGTTAATACACTCTGAAGCTTCACAATAGCGCTCCCCGGGCTGCAAATCCCGACAAATCTTTCATTTTCCTTTCCATTCCACAGCCGCTGTTACCGCAGCAGCAAAACGACTGCCTTGCATTTCTCTCTTTGTCTGCTCAATAGCATCCCGGTGGTACCCATGCTGCCGGCGGGAAGGAGCTGCCTTCTGCCGCGCTCCTCGATCATTGTTTCCCCCTGCCTAAAAAGGGACATGGACGTCACTGCTGCTGGGGGATGGTGAGAAACAGGCCTGGGGTTGTCCTCTGACAAGCACCAGCAGCGCTCAGCCCAACTGACAGCCGCAGGGATGGGGCGCGGGGATGGGAGAAGACAAGGGACCAGCAGGGCTGCACAGGATGGGCTTGGTGGAGCGACAGAAGGGGCTGAAGGCATTTTGAGAGGCTGTGACATGATGCTGGAGCTGCAATGAGCAGTCCTAGAGATGGTATAGACAGCAAGCAGCCCAGGGATCCCCGCGCCCAGGGGCTTTGTGCAGCACAGCAAGGGGCTGGGGGCTGCTCCATGCTGGTGGTGGCAGGGTCACCGTGCTGTGCAGGGACTCCTCAGGGCCATGCTAAGGTTCCTGGAGCTCCAGGTGACTCTGCAGAGGCATCAGTGCCCAGAAGGCTCCCCTGGCTCTTCTAGGTGTGTCTCCTGGGCACAACAATGGGAACAGTGGTCTCTGGCTATTTCAGACTTGATTGTAAAAGTCAGGTTGGCTTCTTCTCCCTGAGAGGACAGATTTACTCCTATGCAGGCTGAGAAAGGGAATAGCAGACTTGCTCTGGATCCCCCAGTGAGACCCAAAATCAGGCTTGGGCCACAGCCATGTCTCCCTGCCTACCCCAGGACAGCACAGGGGCCAGCTTGGTCCTTCCTCTGCAGGGAGCTGAGGGAGAGATACCCAGTCACCTTCCTGCTTTTCTTCTGCCTTAGCCCTGTATCAAAGAGAATGGAGACCACCATCTTAGAATCATAGAATTATAGAATGGTTTGGGTTGGAAGGGACCTTAAAGATCATCTAGTTCCAATCCCCCTGCCATCAGCAGGGACACCTTCTACTAGACCAGGTTGCTCAAAGCCTTATCCAGCCTGGCCTTGAACACTTCCAGGGAGGGGGCATCCACAGCTTCTCTGGGCAACCTGTTCCAGTGTCTCACCACCCTCACAGAGAAGAACTTCTTCCTAATATCTAATCTAAACCTCCTCTCTTTCAGCTTAAAGCCATTTCCCCTTGTTCTGTCATTAACTGCCCTTATGAAAAGTCCTTCCTCAGCTTTCTTGTAGGCCCCTTCAGGTATTGGAAGGTCGCTATAAGATCGAGGTAAGACTGTAGCTGGGGCTTGGGTTTAGCTACTACATGCTCTTGTATCACCTCCCCTCACCAGTGCTCTGACAGCCAGCACGTCAGCCAAGGACTCTCATTATCATCCCTTCACAACCCATCCAACGGCTTCTCTTTACACCTACAGACCACAAACATTTGGGTTTGTTTCTATAATAGTGCATGTGCCATCTGGCAAAACGAAATGTGCTTCTCACAAGTATCTCTATGAGGCAGAGCTATGAAACGCAGCTGGTTGTGACAGCATGGTGGGAATCAAGGGACGGAGCTGAAGAAGTCAGTGTTGCAGCTGGGCAGCCAGAGCCATCTCACAGGCTTTGCATCCTGCATGGAACAGGCACTGGGGAAAAATGCAAGGAGAGGCAGTGCCAGGAAGCCAGGGACTTGACAGTCCATTCAGTCAAGTGCTCTCCACTACATAACCACACTTGTCCTGCTTTTTTTGCATTTTCCTATGGACCTTGCTGGTTTGGGAGTAGATTTAGGAGAAAAATGGAATTGTCTCTTCCCAGCCCAGCCTGTAGACTAAATTAGACTCCTGAGAGATGCAGCTTTGAATACCATAATGGAAATCTCACAATAAGAGCTACTTATTGTAGTCCCTAGGGATGTATATAAATGCTGGGCAATGGCACCATCATCACTGGCTTCTCTAAAGAGGGAGCTTTGCTCAGCCCTTGCAGAGCACATCTGCAGGCGCTTTCCCCCAGTACTGCCACCTCCAGACCCTGGATGATCACAGGTCCCTTCTTCCACCCGCAGACATGTCCTCCTGCACCTGGCTGGGGCACCACTGGGAGCCCCGGCTCCTCAGCAAGGGGTCACACAGAAAACTACCGCAGCACAAACTCAGTACAAAAACTTAAGGAAGGGGAAGGTGATATTTATTTTAACTTAAAATTGATTTTTCTAACATGTCACCCACACTCACACATTCACAAAAAGGTAGATGTCCCTGTGGTGTAGTCAGGGTCACTGTGTGCAACACAGTGGACAAGGGACACCCACTAGCAAGTCCTAAGGACAACAGCTCTGGCATCCCTCCTCACTGACAGCAAAGAACTGGGTTTTGGACACATTTTTCACATGTTTTAGGGGCCAATGGTTATTACAGGCTGATCTTTATCTCAGCATCTTGCTTACTCATCCCCCATAAACTTGAGGAAAGCTGTTGCCCGTTGTCTCCTTTCCCTCATTTTGGGGGAATCTAAGCTTTATCTAAGCCTCCCTCTCAGAACCACGGGAAGCGCAATGGCACATCACGGTGTAACCCTGCTCCCGTTATCAGGGAACAGGTCTTCTAGTGATGAGCCATCTGTGCTGTGGCCTTATCACAGCACAGACCTCCTGGTCCCGACTCAAACCACACATCCCACAGTGTTTACCCATTTGTTTGCTGTTAGTTGTGTCTTTGGTCATCGGCACAGGCCACCCCTGCATCCCTGGCTCTAGTGTCCCTGCTGGCTTTTCCACACACACTTTTCCAGTCACACTCCATCCACACTATCCTTAATATTTCCATTACAAACCTCTATAGTTACTTCCACCAAAGGCAGGATTTCTACTATAAATTATATGAACACTGCTATTAAATTTTAAGTCTAAGCCAGCCAGACTAGCTCCAACTGCTAGTAACAGGCTGGTTCTCATTTAATAGCTTTATGCCAATGTGGATAAATGGTTCCTCTAGACAGCCTGCTTACGAGCTTCTCAAGGTGAAGTTACCTCCAACCATAGGAACATGAACAACCCTCAGGCCACCTTCCCATGCCTGGGCACTGAGACGTGTCCACATGGGCAGCCAGAGCACCCAAGAGGAGGCCAAAGGGAGCAGAGAAGAGACAGAGATGCAAACTGTGGGCTGTGCCACATCCTCGGCTGTGCTACAGGGGCTTTGAATGCTCCAGAAGTCTGCAGTTGAGATTCTACCTCTTAGAAAATGAACTGCTGAAACAGGACTATTAGTTACAAAACAAGAGCCTTATCACCGTGGATGAGGAATTTCATTTTCCACCATAGATTCTCTCCATGTCAGAAACATAACTCAGCAAGCACTAGATGTGACCAAAGGTTAAGAACTGCATAGGGTGGCTTTACGGAGAGAGAGACCTGAGAGCTGACACAAAGTGTGGCCAACTCTACCTCCCAGTCTTCACTCATCATTCAATTAATGCTGGAGAAAGCCCATGAGAGAAACAAGACTATAATGTCCCAAAAATTAAACACTGCCTTTTTGTGTCCACCCTTGGAGGACCTTGGAGCACTTAGTGATATTTAGCTTTAGTGATAAAGAACTGCCTGAAAACCATGCTATGGAATGGGTGATTTCCCACCCAATTCCTTCAAGGGAAATACTGAGGCATGGAGAAGTGAAAAGAAGGTACATATGTTTGCGGGAGAAGAGTTCCTCCATGGTGGCAGGCACAGCTCTCAGTCCTGATTCACAGCACTGCGCCAACTGGGCTCCTCCTCCTTCTGCAACAGCAATTACCCAAAACCACTGTTATCCTCCTAAAACTCTCAGTGTTACTGAAACATAATTTCCACCTCACTAACCAGAGGTGAGACCATAATACTGGGCAATCCAGACTCCTTGGACAATGCCAACAAACAAAATTCAAAGTTGGTAACTCACACCTGGAACTGTTAAACTCCAGAAAAGCTCTGAGTTGGAAGAGTCTCCAGAACAAACTGATCATCACCTTTTCTGTGTACTCCAGCTGCACATCTGAGACTTCCCAACGTTACTCCTCCAAAAGCTTCCTGTGATAGATCAGAGAGCTGCTAATCTGAGTGCAGTAACTCATCTCAAATGCTGCCACATCCACATGGAGGAGCCACCAAGGGAACATAGGTGAAATGCAACATAGGTGAAAAAATCTGTTCTAGCTACCACGGAGAACCAAAGTACTGATAACATAGCACCAGCATGGGCTAGCAAATGCAAGCACAAGTCCTCCAAGGATATTTTGGGATCATTTCCATTGCTGACACCCAGGCAACAGGCTTGCCACTGAGTCCTCAGCAGTGCACTGCTTACAGGTACCTCGAAGTCAGCTCCCATGCCTGGGACATCATCCCACTCAAGTCTGAGCAGGTCTGGCAGCTGCTGGTCATGGGAAAGATCAAGCCAGCCCAACCAGTTTGCCATGGAGCCTGCTCGTTTCATCCCAGGCGAATGGCAGGTCCCACAGGGAGTTGCTTGTTGCCACCTCCTCTCAGGCCTCACTCAGAGTCCAAGCCCAAGGGAATCGCCCCCACCTCCCAAAGGACATGGAGAGCCTCTGGTACACCATGAGATGACTCTGGTTTGCAGTTCCCAGGGCCAAGGAGTTTGACCAGCCTGCTATCAGTTCAAGCTAACACACATGTCACACCTTCCCTTGCAATGGGCAGGGGTTTGTAGGTTAGAACTAACTCCCTGGGACTGCTTTTCCTGGATATTCGGTAACTACAGCAGACCACAGAGCAAATCTGTAATTCATCATCTGCAGGGTGCACCACTGACTACACAGTGCACAGATGGCAGTTATGAGTGTCTCCGATTCTACATCTTGAGTGTGCACCTGTGTCCATGATCCAGGATCCATCAGGAACACCAAACTGTTTCATTAACTGAGGTACATCTGGGCCATGGAGAGCTGGAGCGATGCCTATGTGCAAACTGTGTGACAGTGAGGGATGTGCTGAGGAACTTCCCCAAAGAGCGGCACAGGCAGTAATGATGATGATGAAACCCTGAACGGATGCGACAGCTTTGGAGCCAACACCAATTGTCCATCACTCACCCACATGAAGCTTGTACAGGCACAAAGAGGAACAATTTCTCACAAGCTCAGGCCTGCTGATAAAAAAAAGCTGCAGAGAAAGTCAAGTACATCTAACTGACCACTTTCTGGGAGGTGCCCGAGACGTTCAAAGACATCTGAAAGAATTTGTGATTGTTATCCTTTGTCTCAAAAACAATATATCATGTCAAGCTACAAAACAAAGGAATTTTGGTAGGAATAAATAAATACATGGCTATGTAAATAACTCAGATGACATGGATTTGGATCCAGACTCTGTTTTGATTTTTCTCTATCATCTTCCTGCAAAGAAGGCAGAACACAGCCAAGGTGACAGATGAAGGTGAGTGTCACACAGCACCCGGGCCTCTCCATAAATGCCAGGTGACACCTCTTCTTTGAGGAAGGAGGGAAAGCAGGGACAAGTGGCCGGGCAGGGTTCCAGCAGGCAGCACCATCTGCCACCAGCCCTCACGCAGTCCCGGTGAGCAGCAGGGGATGATGCTCAAGTCTCCTGCCAGCTCCCAGCCCAGGCACAGCTCCTCTGCAAAAAGCTGCTGGCTGTATCCTGGCCTGACCCACAAGATAAACGTAAAACTGTGTGTA
This sequence comes from Antrostomus carolinensis, assembly GCF_000700745.2. Taxonomy (NCBI): domain Eukaryota; kingdom Metazoa; phylum Chordata; class Aves; order Caprimulgiformes; family Caprimulgidae; genus Antrostomus; species Antrostomus carolinensis. The sequence goes on from NW_010311745.1 coordinate 23,881, forward strand.
GTGGAGACTCTTGATGAAGGCCAACTGAGGGTCCCCCACATGGAACCAAGCTGGGGATCAGAAGCCTGAGCACAAGGGAAGTGAAGCAAAATCCCCAAAACTGTAAGGTGCCAGCACAGACAGACAAACACCTCCAGGTTCATACCTCTCTGCTCCCTTCATAAAGTCTCCTGACTTTATATATGGGGCACAAAGTTAGAGAAGTGGATATTCAGCCACAGTCTTCCATTTTATTTGCATGGCTTTGTCCCTTTTTTGGGGTTGGAGGGTCTCCACCCATCCTGCTGTTCAGCGGGGATAGAAAGGGGTGCTGCTTCCACACTGGAGTTTTATTTATGCAAACTTTCTTAAATTATTATTACCCCTTTTTAACAGCTCCAAGAGACACACTAAATGCACAGAATGACTTTTAAGCAAGCAGACAAACAACGTACAACTGGCCCTACAGTATCCACAGCTCTGCTGACCAGTGCCCTGGGCACGGAGCAGAAGATTGGGGGTGGCAGGGAGCTCCCCAGCTGTGCTGCCATCAGGCTTTTGCTCAGTCACGACACGCACAGCCCACTCACAGCACGACTCCCTGACTGCATCTACGCTTTTCCTGAAATCTGGAAAATGATGTCACCAAGCAAATGTAGTGTCTCAGGCAGTCAGGCAAACATCTGGAAGACAACCACCTGGCAGGGCTCAGCCTCCTCAGCCATGCCTGGCACACCAGTGCAGGAGGAGCCCTGGCACAGTAGCACAGTATCCACCTTTTGCAAAAGGCTTTAATCAAGATTCTTCTGTTGTTTGAGAAGTCACAACACAGGCAAATCACAGGAAACATAAACTTCATTCGTGATACAGAAAAACCTGCAGAAACAGTCCTAAGGACTTAACCACTAAAGCGACCCCGACCATGCACTGCCAGACACTTGGCAAACCACCTTTCGCCTCATCGACAACCAGCTTTTTGACAGCAGGCATACAGGGTATTTACAAAAAGGGAGCTGCAGGTATAACAAAAATCACCCTTACTTTAAAAGATGCACAACAGTCAGTGCCAGTTAACTGAAAAACCCATGCTGGGAAGTTGATGATCCAAACTCAGGTAAAGCTCAGTGATTCCAGGGGCTCCCCATCCTCCCCACAGCTGCAGGTTTCAGCCGAGTGTTTGCACCACCGGTTTCAGGGTGAATTCTCAGCTGGGAGAGCTCCCCCGTACTCTGCATGTGCCCCCCTCAGCCAGGCTCACTTTTGGGGAAACCCGTGGCTCTGTCTGTATGGGTAAGGAAACTTCTCTTACGTTTTGCAAGGCGTCTTGATACTGCGGCAGCGACGAGAGCTGTGACTCAGAGTGGTACGGGGACAATCCTTTCCTCAGAGTCCTCAGGTCCCCCGTGCTGGACTGCTGCAAACACAACGACAGAAAACAGGACAGTCCATATTAATGAGAAGAAGGAAAGCTGTGCCCCTCCTGCTGTACTGGCTTTTTCTGTGACCGCTTCCGTCCCACGATCTGTTCCCACTACTTCTCCCTGCAACAGCAGTGACAGTGAACATTATAATAAAATAAGTTTTTCATGCCCACACCTGGAGAAAACATTTGCAAGCAGCTGGAGGTAAACCATTCAAGGTCTACTCCATACAGCAAAAAGGCATTTCTATTTTACCTAAATTCTTACATGTTCATTAAAAACGTGTTCAGATGCAAATGAAAAAATATTTTTAAGACTTCAGATTAAATCAAAATCAGAAAAAGAAATCCAACAGGAGAGATTTTCTAGATTTTTCTTTTTAAAACAGCATAGGATATTCCAACCACCTGCATGTGGAAAGCGATGTGAGTTTGTCAACAGTGCTACTGTGATTCACGTAAGCTTGAAAAATGTGTGTGACAGGAACAGTTTCCTATTTGGTTATAAATTTTCATGCACTCACAGATCTTAAACAAAGTCAAATAAATAAAGGTATGGTCTATATGACCCTAGAAACCAGATTAATGCAATCAATAGTCTGCTCTCAAAGGGAGAAGCAGCACTGGGTGTCAAAAGCACTGAATAATCTCCTGGGCCAAAGTTTCTGCCTCGTGTTATTAGTTCTCTCTCTCTGTGATACTGAAATAGGGTGCTCCTAGAATGAGGAGAGTTTCTCATTTATAAAATTACAGCCATAAAAAGCCAATACACAAGTAGCCAAAATCAAACATCTGGGAGAAGATTATACTTTTTTATTATCAATAAACACCTTCATTAACTTTTCATATTTTTAAGAGTATGAAGTAGTGCACTGTCCTCTATTTTAAAGCTATAAATTCATGACCTTTTAGATTTTTATGCTCCATTAAGACTTTTGACCTGCATTTGCTGCAGAAATGATGTTTTCTACTTCAAAAGAAACAAAGAAAAGCCACTGGTGCAATAAAATTTAACAGGAAATCTCATAGATCAGCTCAACTGTATATAAAAACCCATCAGTAACCCCAAAGGCATGACTATAACCAAGACTTTGGGGACTGTGGCTGTGCACAAATGTCTGGAAAGATGGAAAGTTCCTTTCCATTTCTTGCTCTCATTTAGCAGAGAAGAATTGGTGCATTCAGAGTGGATACATCATTTTTTATCAGTGTCAGTGTAGCTTGTAGCTACATGGTCTGTTTTAGAATATGTTCAGCTTTGGTTTTATTTCAAAATGTTGTTTTCTTAGGTTAAAACATCTAGTGTGACCCACTGCTTTCATAACCATTCTGGCACACTCAACACTATCAACTTCCCTTTTACAAGCTGTGAAGAGAAGGGCAATTTTCAAGAGAGCCATCATGAGAAATGGATGCTAAGTTCTGCATCACCCAATCTGCTGGGAACTGTTGTGCCCCACATGGAGTCAAGTGACATGGAATGACTTCAGCATACTGGATACCCAGGATTCCCTTGAATTTACAAGGTGGCATCAGAGAAGATCATGGCCTGTATTTCTTTCGCATTTCACAATAGAGTCAAAGACAGAAAGATCTGAAGGAAATAACTCCTGAGGTTAAGAAGTGACTGCTGCAAACCCAAGTTTCCCCCACCTTGCCTGGGACATATATACTTTCAAAGGAAGGTTAGTAGGTCACAAAGGAAGATGATGAGAAACATCTTAGTTTACTGGCATTGTCCCAGGCATCTGATGTGTAGGGGTCTCCTGGTGGTTATCCTGAAAATATGTTACCCTGGCTGCTTACGCTTCCACTGCCCTGCCGTGTGCAACCTCTGCTTCACTATTGTAGGTGCACAGGGGGATAGCAACCTCCCGGAGAGGTCCTGACACCCTGCTACCCACTCCTCTAGTTTGTCAGCTCAGGAGCTCATGCACCCTTCCCTGACATCTGTGATGAATGCGCTTGCACGGGCAAGGGAGAAGCAGAATAAAACAGCAGAGTGAAAATGTGAGGTTATAGCTTTGCGCTGGAGACCTAGAGGTGACAGATCTCCTTGAAGACTCTGCTCCAGAAGCATGTGCATGGCCTCACCAGTGTTCAGAGGCCCTGAATTGCTCAAACTTTTGCAAAACACATTGAGACTTGTAAGATGCCACGTGCTTATGGGCACCAGGAGTGTAGAAGCAGGCATGAGAAAGAGAGATCGGGTGAACATTTGTTTGCCTCCCAGAAACTTGTTCTCTTACCCCCAGATTTGAATGGGTTGGTCTGCATTAGATGTAGCACGTGTTTCATCACGCTACAGCTTGTCCTCAGTGAAAGTCAAAACGCCTTTCCCACCAAAGGAAGTAAGGCAACCAGACCTAAGTCTAGTCAACACACAATATCACACTGCTGTGGCTAAAAGTACGTCAGTTTAAATTGATTTAATTTAACTGCCCTATGCTCCTGCCTGGAGCAAGAGTCTGCATTAATTTCCATTTGGCATAAATTGGTTGAAATTGTGTTGGTGTATATACAGATACAGTCAAAACTCTGCTCTAACAAGTGTTTATAATGGATTAGTTCTATTGCTTTTTTTAAGCAAATCCCATTTAAGACAGTGCACTTGTGTGTGACAAAACTATTGTTAGGTTGTTTCAGTGACTGCTGATTATGAATCTGACCTAATGTATTCAATTTGATGGAAGGATTCCCACTGAGTTCAATGAACATCAAAACAACCTCCTAATTAAAGAAAAGAAAGGAAAAAGGAAAAAAAAAATAAAGGAAAATAAAAAGAAAAGACATCCAAGACATAAAAATGCTGAACAGAGAACTATCCAGAAAAGGAATGAGGTGTCTGGGGCACGGACTGGGTTTGGCAGAGTGAGAAGAATCTTCATCTGCCATTATTTATAACACATCTATGTTGGAGATGACCAAAGAACCATTTTTTCCTGCCACTGTCAGCCATAAAGCCAGTCCCTTTCATGAGCACTCCACTCAATGCAATTTTCCTTCTATATTTTCTAGAACTTGTTTAAAAATGTGTCTTACTCTAATTATTTTTTACAACAGCCTACCAATCACAGTTCTGCACTATTTATTTTCCTTGCACTAAAAGCAAATGTGTATTTCTTTGCCATAGAAGGAAAACTTCCTTTTTCTTCCTTTTTTAAATTAAAATGGTGCAGTGACACATATTCATCAGACCTCCCTAAACATTTAGGCATTCACTGGGCTTTGCTATCAGTGCTAACCAGGAAAAGAGAGTGAATCTCTCATTAAAAAGCAATATGACTAATGATGCATCAGAATGAGTAGCCATTACTCCACTTAAACCTAAATTAAAAATCCTGGTATTTGCATTGTCAATTCACTCACAAAATGAAATCTCTTATTACCTTACCCAATTTTCATTACTGAGATGTAAGTGGATCCCAAATTGCTATTCTAGTCAGGATGGCATTTTAAAAGTACAATCCCTGATCATCTCCGTTCATCATCGTTGTTGGAGATTATCTCAATTAATGGGCAACATCTCTATAACAAATTACCCTTCCGGTAAAATCACTTCACATTTCTGGAGTTTCAAGGAAGTTATCAGCAAAATCATTTTCATCTAAACTAAAACTCCATGGGAGAGTGCTGTTTCAACTGAACTTTTATTGGGAATGTTGGGAATGTTTTCTAAGCTGAGGAGCAGAAAGAGAGGGAGCAACACAGAGAAGGAGACCATAAGAGAGCTGAAGAGACTCACAGTCTTTACTTAACTGGATCAGATTAACAACTTGCATAACCTGAAATACACTTGTCCCCAGCAAACATCAACAACTGGCCATTGACTACTCTGGAGTAGCTCTTGCCTTTTTACTGTGAAGTTTTTTCAAACATTAGTTTCATCCAAATATATATTAAAAAAAAAAAAAAAAAGGCAAAACGAAAGGAAATAAGAGAAAAAGAAAGCATGTCCTGACTTTCACAGTGGTACGAACGTGCAAGGCCTCCCCTAGGTCTAACTCAGCATCACTGTACATGGTGTTGCCTCCCTTTACCAGCCAATGAGCACGTGGACAAGTCTGCAGACCCAACACCTTCGCCTTCAGCACAAACCTGTGCTACACGCTGCCAACCCTGACAGCTCCACAGTGCTCCCTCAGCGCCACGATAACTCTTCATTATCTGGAAATAATGACATGACATTTATTGCTAAATTCTTCAACTAGGCAGAACTTGAAGTGACCCCAGAAGATACTGCTCTTGGACCAAAGCCCGAGATCTTTGTCAGCCCTGTTACGAAAGAAATGGACCGAGACATGTCCCTCCTGGCAGGGAAGGGAGTTTTGCCTGCTCATATCACAGAGAAAAGAACAGCAGCAACAAATCAGGTTTTTAGTAAAAATGGACTGCAAACCCAACTTCTTCTCCGTCTAGAAACAGAAGCAATTTCATTATTAACATGAGTGGAAAGTGGTAAGTATTTTCCACCAAAAAAAAAAATGTATTGTTTTAAATACTTTAGATAGAAATTAAAAGTCTTGGTGCTTACCAAGGCTTAAAACTACATTTAAAAAAAAAATAAAATCTGCAAACACTTGTTCCTATCAAAGCTTTCTATCCTGCTAGCAGGGAGAAGAAATAGTGGCCTCTGACTTTTTGACCTGATGTGCTGAGTGATTCAATTTAAAAATAACACAAATAACACAAGAAGATGGATGGTGTTTGTGGTATTTTAAGGTCAAAGTACTAAGAAGAAACATTTATTTTCCTTTCTGTTTCTGTCCAGTAAAGTCAGATCAGTGCAGTGGCCATGTTGAACCAACTGTGAAGATAAAGTGTTGAAAACTCATAGACAAGTTAGACAAATTATCTTTTCTGTTACCCTTCAGTGTTACTTCTGTTGGAAGGGAGAGAAAAGCAGACAAAGATTTAATTCCAAGGTGTTTTGATGTAACAAAATGGACTATTCTTAACAGAAATTAAATACAGAAAGACAGAAATTTGACAGATATTTCTCAGCACTTATGAAAGAGATTAGCAAAAAAACCCAGAATGATTTCAATTAGAATTATGTGCTGAAGTGACCGAGGAAAATTAAAAAGCGACACCGTCAGCTTCCAGCACTTCATGAATTAGCATTCAAAACAGGGCTGTTACATAAGTAGCCTTTAATTGAAAACACTGTTTTCTCCTTTCGCCTAAGTTGTAACTGCTGAAGGCTGAACAGAGGTTCAAAAAAAAAAAAAAAAATTAATCATAAATTATCAGTTTGACCCTGTGCCCTGTGGAAATATTAAAGCCTTTACAAAGAGTCACAGTTTCCCTTTTCCCTGTGGGCTGCAGGGTCACCTTGGAGCAATTCAGGTGTCTACACACGGGCATCCCATGCCTGAGCGTATCCGAGGCACCTGTGGAGGCTTGGCAGAGGTAATGAAGAGCTGCTAGAGACCCACATCCTCCTGGGGCATGGCAGGAGCCAGGAGGGACAGCCCTGGTGGCATCTAGCACTAGGTCTGAGCACCTGAGATGCTGCTCTTGTCACTTCTTCACAACTCATTTGTAACCTCTTCCACGGTCAAAGCTTCCTCTCCTGGTCCATGTGCCATTTAAAAAAACCAAACCAGAACTAAAAAACATCAAGCACCAATTCAAAGGCCAGGAGTCCTACAAAGCCCTTTTTTGTTTATCTCTGGGAGATCCCTTTATAAAGGGATGGAAAAATGTATCCAGAATGCAGAGGAGAATCAAACACACATGAGTCACCGACAGCAGACTTCCCAGAGGACTGTCATTTCACAGGCTTTACAAATAATCAGCTTCGTTTTCCTGCAACGCAGACCCACTGGCACTAAGCTCAAGAGACAGCAGATTATACACCGCAGCACTTAAATTTATTAATATTATACTGCCTATTCAACATAACATTAGAAGAACTTATGTATCGTAACATGAAATGCAACTAGATAGAAAGGAATACTCTGACAAAAAATATCAGCAAGAGAGGATACCCTTATTAACACCAGTTCAGAAGATTTTCTTTGGACAAATGAATATGCCACACCATCACCCAGCCCTCAGAGAGACAAGCAATTTCCATTGTTTAGTGCCTATTCCATCCTTTTACAAAGCACAGGAATTCCTTTAGCTGTCATTTCAATATCAGGGTGAACCTGGTTCTTAGCAATAGGGTAAGGGAATCCCATCCCGACCACGTAAGCCCATAAGGATTCAATCTTATAATTTGGGTAATTCTCTATACAAAAAAAATATAATTCTTCATATTCTAGTTTTATCCCATAAATCTCAGATGTTAGATGGAAAACTCTGCTGAGAACTTGGCTTTTGATTATATATACTTGTGAAGAGAAAAAGGAGGAAGGTTTTATTTCAGTCTATTGGGTCAGGATGCCTTCATCTTTATGGACTCTAGTACTGCCCATTACCTGAATTACTTGCCTGTCACTGTAATATAAATTCTTAAACCTACCAGCAACAATTTTCCAAACCATAATTGTTCCAGTAATTGAAACTGCCTCAATTTTGACACTCAACAACCCACTACTTGCAACTGGGTAATTAAATTGAAGGTTTAGCTCAAAATCTTTTCCTGTTATTTCCTGCAGCAATTTAGCTAAAAGTACTGACTTCTCTTCAGGTAGGTAAATGGCTTTGATTTGAAGCTGGTCAAAACTCAGATTTTACTAAGGTCTTTTGCACAAGTACAGGAGGGAAATAAAAAATAATTAGGGGGATATTTAATATCAGATAATTCAGATGATTAAAAAATGGAAATTGCCAACATTAGGATGTGAAAAAACAAGCAATCAGAGCCCCAAACAACCAGCAGCAATATTAAAAGGCAGCCCCCAGATCCAAGAAGCTGTTTGTGGATGCATTAGCTCTCTCTACCTTACTGAAATTTCGTGGCAAGCTGTTGCAGTCAGGCAGCTAGAAGGGAACAGAAGAACAGTATACATTTGGAAACTTAACAGAAAAAAGTTATTTTATCATCTTGGAAAAAACTCTCTTTTTAGCACAGATGACCGAAATAAGCTGGTCTTACATGCAGCACTTGACAAGATAACTTTATTATTTGAACTTCAATCTCTTTTCTGATATTAATGAATTAAGTCTTGCAGAATCCATTACTATCTACACAAACATTAACATCCTACTATCCTGATTTAGAGCATGGTGACCATAAAGCTTGATCACCTTACTATTCTTCACAACTGCAGTTATTTTACCACACTCACAGAGTTCAGTGGCACTATCAGAACACACCACTCTGTAAGAACGACCTAGCCCAAGCTATCCTCAGGAAGTCCAGCAGAGCAGCCATATTTTGCCAAGGCAAAGCAAAGCAGAAACACATCTCAAACAATGTGAAGGAGATGCTGCCAGGTGCCTGCCTTGCACAGCTCCTACATGGGCACCAGGGCAATGGCCCCAGTTTCTCATGACCTCAGCACCACAGGCAAGTGGCCCTTCCAGTTGGCCCTGTGCCCTGATGAGCATCCCCTACCACATGACCTTGCACAAAGACTTCCTCCTTATCTCATTAATCCATGTTTTAGGGCCTCACGCACCAGGAAGTTGAGCAGTGGGCAATTTCGCTGTGTGAAGCTATCAAATAATTGAATTAGGGTTCAGTAATTGCAGTTATCACTACAAGACATATTAAAGCAAAAATAAGCTCAGCAAAGCACATATCTGACTTTAAGTATACGTGAAGAGCCCCATTAGCTTCAACAGTGTTTATCAGGCAAGCTGGAAATTACACACATGAGAGTGCAATAAAAAAATCAACATATTTGATTTTGAAAGAACTCTGCAAATAAGAAAAAAAATTAAGGGATGAGATTAAAACTATTTAACATCTTCCATGTCACAGAATAATATGAGCTTTCTGTAACAGGAGAGATTAAATTCCTCTACACTGGTTCATATCCCTGTTGTACATGCAGCACATTCAGGGATCATTCCTTAGCCTGGTGACAAAGGCTTTAGAGGATGATGATCTGCCAAGACACCTACTCTCCAATTCCTTTTCCAGTATTCAGCCAGCAGGGCACAAGCACAACCTCAGCCAGTTTCATCAGTAAAACCATTTTCAGCTGTTCACGTGGATTTGGAAATTGTATGACCCTGAAAAGGAGGTGCACAGCCCTAGTCCAGCAACAGCACAGGGAGCTGTAAGAATGCATTTGGATGTTGTACCATGGCTGGATATCAGTCATTTGCAAACACAGCACAGGAACGAGCATCCCCACTTCTGCCCATGCTCTGACTTTCCCCTCATATCGTGAGCTGCATTCATACATGCCAGAAGGGCAAAGCAGCAGATTTCATCTGGTTGCAATGGTGACAACTGGAATTCTCTGCTGTCAGGGGAGTTAACACTTTGGGAAAGGCTTAATAAACAGCAAAAGATAGTCAATAAGAGGCTTAGCAGATTTTGTCATGTAAAACCACTCTTGGAAAAATATTTTTATTACTATCTCAGTGGGGTACAGGCAATAAAAGCAGTGCAAGTTTCAAACCTCTCCATTCTCTGTAGCAACCAAGGTAGGGAACTTTAGTACATTGTTAATATTCAAGAGTGTCTGTAATTTTTTTTCCTCTTGTTTTAAATCAGCAGAGAAAGATCAACCCCGTAACTCATGGCAGACTCAGATAATCAGCTCAAACCAAATTGCAGTATATAATTATAATCACACAACTGGCAGACTTTGCTCAAGAAAGAATATGGGCTGGCGCAGTGGAGATTCAAGCATCACCGCCTATAACCCAAACAGAAATGCAGCTCGATAGTTAACAAAGCCAAATGGAGCTGTAGCCATTGGCATTTGGTGTACCCAGTCTGTGGCTTGTATGCAATGAGTTTAGGAGTCTCAGACTAACGGAGCCCACCCATGGCTCATTAGCATGCAAAATCAGTCTCTTCATTAGGCATGTCAATCGAGAAGCTAAGGAATGTTGCCCCAGTTCCACCAGGCAAGTAGATGTAGATGTGGATGTAGTATTAAGCACACAAATAAAACTCACTGTACCATCCCCTGGAGTCACCTTTCATTTTCTCCTGTCAACTGCACCCAAAGAAATGAGGCCAAAGGGAACCACCACACTTCCTCCCTAAAGCTGAGCTACAGCAACACCACTGGGGCTGCCTTCAAGGCACTCCTCACATCCCATAACACGAGGGAGTGGGGAATGAGGAAGGCAAAGACCTATATCTCTTTCTCATAAATCAAAAAAGGTCCTTGCAGGCTTTAACTAATGCTGGGACCAAGGTGGCTGAGGGCGCCGCTGGCCTCCTCCCTCCTCTTTGAACAGCACTCAGGGTAGGATGGACATTCAATCCTCTTTCTTGAGAGGACTACTCAGATGTTTAAAGCTCTCTGCTGACCCAGGACTCAAATAGTCAGGAAGAATCAGTTACAGCCAGTCTTAATTTTTATGAGATAGTCTGAATATTCTTTAAAAGTCTCCTATAAAGATGTAGATTTGCATTTTTGGCTTCATGAAAAGCAAAACAAAGTTAAAAATTTTATCACAAACTTATAGTTTTGGGTAAAGCCTTTTTTTTTTTTTCCTCCCAAAAGCAATGAATGATTAACATCCTTCCCATACTTCCCCAAGTTGTTTTCAGATATCAGACACAGATTTTTTTCTTGAGCTAGTCTTGAATTTGGCACTGAACTTACCGCAAAAATTTGGTTTTAAAGCCTCTGCAGCTATTGCTTAGTTTCCCCTCACAACATTTTTCAGTCTTTCTCAGATGGACTGATCACTGAGCATCTGTGTACTTTGAACCGCT
>NW_010311745.1:35116-38800 GCF_000700745.2 Antrostomus carolinensis
CTGCTTCTTCATAGCCTGATCTAACTGCTATTAAGAACTTTTTTCCCTGACTCTGTCCTCATATACAGAAAAAAGGGGAATCTAATGAAATTATTACAAAGCTGGTTAAGCATAGGATGTGATTAATCCTGCATTTCACAGCTGGAGGTTAAACTGAGCCTCATTAAACCCAATGTTCTTGCTTACCCACAACAGAAACAAATGGGGCATGGCAGAGCTTTGCGTGTGTGCCTCTCTCTCACACTCACACTCTTACAATGAAATTCAGCTCCAGACCTTCGAAAATTTTAAGTTGCAAGAAATTTTATGATTGTCTCAAATTCCTAAGATTCAATAAATACTGTATGTTTCTATCTGTTATTTGACTTCTGAATTCAGAGCTTCCTGAGTTATATTTCCTAGGTTTTTGGGGAACTCTGTATGTGCCAGGTGACATTCTTGTAAAATCCCTTGAATCCACAGGTGACAACCCCCAGAGCACACAGTACACCATCCAGCTTTCATTACAAGTTGCAAAAGCTCATTTCTGTCCTTGATCTTGCTTTTTAGATGTGCTCCTATCCATGAATGGGAGGTGAATACCACAAGAATATTTATTTTGGTAGGTAGCCCAAGACCCTACATCCAAAGTGAACAGAATAAACTCCACTGTCTTAAAGGCCTTGAAAGTACTTTGGATGCAAGTGTGATACATCTTTGAACTGCTTTTGTAAAAACTGTATATCTCTCATTTCAGGGAAAAAAAAACCAAACACATTTTATTCAATAAATACATATTGTTTACTTAAATCTCAAGTCTACTTATTTGATAGCAAATTGGTCAGATTAGTCTTATCATTTTAATTCATAAAAGAAGGAGGTGAAATGAAACACACTTGGACATAGATTGGTTTTGCATGGTATGTTTTCTTGAAGCTTCTGCTGCCACAGCTAAGGAAGCTATATTTTGGGGGATTCTGTTAACACTTTTTGCGTTTACACATATAAGCAATGCAATGAAATTAGAGGCTTAAACCAAAGTTTGGAGAGTGGTCTTATGAAAGGCCTCATGAGAGAAGATCTCATGAAAATCTGGTTCTACGTGAGCTGTACTCCAAAATGCATGGACTTCTGTAGAAATTCTCACCACTTACTTTATTACAAAAGGAATATTTGGATGAGGTTCCATCTCCTTTTTTATTACTTAAAATTAATACGAAGCTAAACATTTAAACATTGCATAAAAACAGTAATATAGTAACCTAGGGCATGTCCCCTTCAGTATTCTGAATTTAAATGGAGACCAAATACACTAGAAAGCTTTCATGTCTAAGTTGCTCTCTATTACAAAAAAATCCAATTTCCCTTCTGAGACCTTAAATTAAAGCAATTATACTTATCCTCCTCACACACAAACGGCAGGCAGACTTCGGGGAAATAAGACAGGTTTGTAATTCTGTTCCGCTCGTGGTGATTACGTGCAACGCTCCTGGCACAAGCCATGGCCTCACAACAAAACTCCAGAGCCACAATTCAAGGAGAGCCCCAAATGTTGAGACCCTACAGCAACTCTGAGAGCTGACAGGCAACTCCACAAGCAGGAACTGTTTAATGGCAGACTTGGCACAAAAGCAACTGATAATAAAACAACAGAGGAAATTGCACTCCGACTCTCCTGCAGCCAGCCAGCACGTTGTGGGCAATTTCTTTTTCTCCTCTGTTCTCCACTCTTCAGGAAGAGATCAAGCTCTCCCCCAAACGGCATTTACATCTTTGTTATTTGCAGTACTAATGATTCTCAGGCTCTCTTCAATCCTGGGGTCCAGTATTTCCCCCTCATTTTCAGAACAGTACACTAGGAACTGCCTGCTGAGTGCATGTTTGTGCCAAGTTCACATTTGCCTAAGAAGAACTGAGGCAGCCAGTAGATGCCCTTACCCTGGATGCTCCTAGCTCAGCTCTGTTTTAATAGCAGTGTTTACAGGCATTATTTACTATGACTTTACTATCTGTACAGCTGCAGCCTTCTTTTAATTCAGGCTAACCATGCAGTTTCTTAAAAAGTAGACTAACTACAGTTTTCAAGACCTTCCAGGGATGCTCTGAAGATCTTCCAAGGATACTCTAAATCCCAATCAGCTAGCAGGCATATGCTGAAATGCTGTGAAGTACTGGTAATACTGAAGTCTCTTTGGCTATTTTAATTAAATACTCTGATGTTCCTCATAAATCCCAAGAGTTGTTCACTCCCTAGAGAAGAATTTTTTTTATTTCTGCTCTGCACCAGGGGACCTGAAAAAGGACAAGGACCTCATTGTCAGATGTCCGGTTACTCAGTCTCACCTGCCCAATACATCTGCTCTGTTCAGAGCCGGGCTTTTTGAAACAAAGGTGTGTAATGTGCCCTGGGCATCTTCAAGTAGGAAAATGCTTCTGGCATTTCTGTTCTGAAGGGAAAAGCAAGACATGGCTCAGTAGAGACTATAAATCAAAAGAAGTCCCAAGAGCCAGCCCATGGTGCATAGGACTTAGTTATGAGGAGAGAGAACAGGGTGACAAGGCCACAAAGCCTATAAATTTCAGTTCTAGTAGAAGCGCCCAATCCTTGCCATTGTACAAAATGAGCTGAAAACGCAAATGTGAAATGTGAAAGAATGGCCAGAAGTTTGTCACTGTTATTATCTCAAAAATGTATGCATCAGTTAGAAAACTAACCAGAATTGACCTTTGGGGCTCCTAAAGCTCATAAACACGGGTTTCTTTAATCTTGAACAGAAAGGGTGTAATTAGAAATTCATTTTTAGTTTAAGGGGCAGTGTAAGGTGGTTTAAGGGGACTATTTTCTGTCCCTACACTTTCAGCTGGGAGGAACAGAAAGTAAATATGGCCTCCAACCTCAGGGGTTATATCTTAGTAATGTGGAAGGCACCGTCATCTAGTCAGCCAGAGACGACAAAACAGAGGTGAACAGGAGCCCTCCTGGGCACTCCCCACAACAACACAGAGAAAAAACAGGACTTCTCCCACATGATGTTGCACAGATTAATTGCATGCACACAGCAGAACTTAGTGCTTCTCTAGAGAATCTGAGACTATAAAAGTGATGCTTGTGAAGCTCTCCAGAGCCAACACCCAACATTCCTCAGAGCTTACATTCATCTTCTTTACACCTCGAGTAAAACTTCCAGAAACCAGCTACATCTATAAGAAAGCATGACACTGTCAACCCCAGGACACTGAGGTCCCCACCTGCTGTGCGGGGTCTTTGCCACTGTGGTTACACCACAGACGCCTACCACCACCAGCAAGAAGGCATTGAGAGGTCTTTTCTGGCAGTGGTATTTGCTACTGCATCTCCCAACCAATATAAATCAGGGGACCAAAAGTTGTGCGTTCTCAGAATTGCTGCCAGGGATTTTGCCAGCACAGCAATGCCATCCAAGAGCATGACTTTCTAGTTAACATGGCCATGCCACTGCAAAAATTACAGTGTAAACCTGAGTCAAAGACAGGTATAAAACTGGAGTTGTTTCTCCTCAGAGAAAGGAGAACAGGAAGAGCGATGGTTACTGATGGGTTAGCAATGTCAGAAGCAGCTCATTTCCCAACTGGAAATACACATAGAATCACAGAATTATAGATTGGTTATGGTTGGAAGGGACCTTAAAGATCATCTAGTTCCAACCCCCCTGCCATCAGCAGGGA
>NW_010311745.1:39241-87721 GCF_000700745.2 Antrostomus carolinensis
GAGTAGAGGGGGAGAATCACCTCCCTCGACCTGCTGGCCACGCTTCTCTTGATGCAGCTCAGGATATGGTTACTGGCCTTCAGGGCTGCAAGCACACATTGCCGGCTCATGTTGAGCTTCTTGTCCACCACCACTCCCAAGTCCTTCTCTTCAGAGCTGGTCTCAAACCACTCATCACCCAGCCTGTATTTATGTTTGGGATTGCTCCGACCCAGGTGCAGGACCTTGCATTTGGCCTTGTTGAACTTCATGAGGTTAGCACAGGCCCACCTCTCCAGCCTGTCAAGGTCCCTCTGGATGGCATCCCATCCCTCCAGTGTGTCAACCGCACCACTCAGCTTGGTGTTGTCAGCAAACTTGCTGAGGGTGCACTCAATCCCACTGTCCATGTCACTGACAAAGATGTTGAATAGCACCGGTCCCAATACCGACCCTTGAGGGACACCACTCGTCACTGGTTTCCACTCGGACTTTGAGCTGTTGACCACAACTCTTTGAGTGTGACCATCCAGCCAATTCCTTATCCACTGAGCGGTCCATCCATCAAACTCACATGTCTCCAATTCAGAGACAAGGATGTCATACAGGACAGTGTCAAACACCTTGCACAAGTCCAGGTAGATTACATCAGTTGCTTTAACTTTATCCACCAATGTTGTAACTCCAACCTCCTTCTCTAGAAAGCAAAAGACATCAAAACCAAAATGCCACATACATGGCTATCATAAATAATATCCACTTCTCCATTTACTTTCCTCCCACTGCAAAGTGTGGCTCATGAGATAGTACTTCTTGATCTCCCGAGAAGAAGAAAAGATCTCTCCATTAATCAGTTCAAATGAATCAGCAGAAAGAGAGAAGTGTGAATCCCAGCACACCTGCGTGCAGGTAACACGTACAGCACAGAGCAGCTGCCTCAGCACAGGCTGGGGAGCTCTCACCTCTCCTGCTGAGACTTTCTTCCAAAGTGCTTCCAAAGAAAGGAGATGTTAGGAAGCAGAAGAAAAAGTGCAGGCTGGGGACCCCTGCACAAACTTAATTCCATGCCTGAAGGTGGTACAAAGACACCACCTCTCAGCAAAGCTTCACAGCCCAGATGCCGAAGAAGATAAAGCAACAAATCTCACTCAGGATGCTCCAGCTAGCAGCCACTGTAATATAAATCCTCCCGTAAAGCTTGCAATACCATTTGCAGCACCAGCCTTCTCGGGTTTCTCTGGATGAAGCACTATTTCAGCTCTATGTTTAGCACTTGGAGAGAAGCCAGGAAGACTTCCATAACCACCACTGATTTGTTAATCCCTTAATGCACAGGCACTGTTTGTTACTTAGGACGCCAGGTTTCATCACTTCTCAGCACGCCGGTGATAGAACTTCTTGACACCAGACTGCAAATATTATTGCAATGTCAATACTCCCAGGGAGAAAGCCAAGCCGAGTTAAAATGTGACTTTGGTGTTGACAAGCCAGCGTGGCATTGCAGTGTTCAAACGGCCAGGATCACCTGGCAACTTTAAAAACAGAAGAAAGTTTGTCAGGATCCTTTTTGACTAGAGTCTTATCCTGAGATCCGCATGGTAACAGCTAAACACTTTCCAATCAGATGAAGCAAGTAAGAATAGAGTACGTGGATTATACTTTTCCAGGAAAGGGCTGGGAGTAATGTGTACCTGTGTATGTGAGTTTGTGCCTTTACAGATTTTCCTCTTCTTTCTCACTGAAAGAGAAAAAATCCAAATCTAGGTTTGTACCACGACAGATTTGGAGTTGATGCAGTTCAGCAGAGCTCACCCAGACCTTCAACAAATGTAGCTTCAACATTTCTCCTTTTGCCCTAAGAAGAGCTGTCTTCCTGCTTACAATAAAAAGAGGTATTCTTTCCTGAGTGTGATCTAAAATAGGTCAGATCCTGGTCTTTTTGAAGGGCCATTAAGACATCGCACAGGGGCTGTACAGAACATCACAGCCAGGCTGGCATCAGTGCCTGCTGCTGCTGGGGAGGTGGCTGGCCTTTTCCAGAGCACAGAGCTATTTAAAGATAATTTCCCTCCCTGCTGGATTCAAACATTTGTAGTGACACAGCCTGAAAGGTGAGGACACCTGAGGACAGTTGCTGTGCACAGCCTTCTCACCCAGGACAGCACGATGGCGAAGGGCTGATGCGAGGGGCTGCTTCAGGCTCACGCACCCCGAGAATAAGTGGGCTTCATCCTCCCGCTGCACTAAGCCCAGGCAGCTATTCAGCCACTGTTAATTTACCAGCCATTAATGACCAACCACTCTTTTTTGACCTCATAAGGCAGATTCAACCAAGTAATGTGCTCAGCTGTGGCAGGACGAAGCTGGGCCAAGGGCACATCAAGCCCGTCCCTGAACCCACAGGCGTCCCAACTGCCCACGCACAGCCCGTCTGCTTATCAATAGCTCCAATTAAATAGTCTCAGGGTTCCGGCTGCCACCAGCTCACTCACGGGTTGGGAGAATGACAGAGGGAATTAAAAATAAATTAGCAATTGATTAATATATGAAGCCACTCAGTAGCTGTTGAGTTGAGCACCCTTTTTGGGGTTTTAACCCTTCAGTGCCCTGTGAGTTTTGTTTCATGGCTAGGAATGCCAATGAGTACAATGGAAACTCGAGGAAATCTTTTTAAAAAAGCTCACAGTCAGGTTGAAATGTGTATTTAAGTAAAAATAAGTTTTGACAAAATTATTTTATTGACATTTCAGTAAACACAGAGTGGTGGGGTTCTTTTATTTATTTAAACAGGAATGTTTTAGAAACGTGATCCTGAACAGTCTTCTTCAGACTTTGTGAAATGCTAAGAGCAGCACAACATAAATCAGCAAAAAGGTGTTTTTAAAAAAAAATAATTAGAAGGATTTTTTTCTTTTCAGTCCTTATAATTGGAAAGAATCTGGAACAAAATGACTGTGAAACTCAGTGCTTGAAGTAAGAAGCAAATTATAGAAAAAATAAACCTTTAGAATGCCAGGCAGGTCGAACATTCAACAGTAACAGGATGCAAAGAACAAGAGAAAAAGGGTAACTCTTCTGATGGTTTAAATAGACAGCGTTTCACTGAATTCAGCAAAGCTGCCCCTGTTTAGATGAAGTGCTGTGTTTTACAGGGGATCCAAGGGACATACCAGACAAAATGACTGTTTTCTTCCCACTGCTTGACATTGCTATATACAGATAGGTAAGCACCAGGAGTGATCAGAAGCCTGGTGGCACGTGGAGTAGACTTTGAAGGGTAGATGCAAGCAAAACGTGCCAGTATAGAGAGGTCTGTTCAGTTTTAAGCAAAATCTCAAATAAAAACTGGGAGGCAGCACTGCCTATTCCCAAGGCTGTTCTTTGACTACAGCCTCCTCTTTCAACAAGATAAAAAGTCAATGTAAATGAGCAAGCAAGACAATATCCTACAGCAAGGACACAGGCAGCACTGGATCCTCGCAGCATCCCCAAGAGCAGCGGTGGATCAAGGTGTTCGGCAGGGAGGCGTTAGTGCATCTCTGAAACACACACAGGCACTAACAGAGCGTTTACCTTTTTTTTAAACAAAAGAAGACCAAATTCTATCAGTGTTGGGATTGATATGAAAAGACCATTATGCTCTTCCCTTTGTAGGACGTCCACTGAAAGCCCTTCTGCATTCAAGTGGGTAGTCAGACACAACTACACAGAAACAGGAGAACCAAGCCACATTAATATCTATTAGGCAATAAAAAAACCTACCTGGGAAAGAAGCTTGTTGTCATCCTCCAGCAGTTTCACTTTTGTTTCAAGTTGCCTGATATAGTTGGAAGATGAATCTTTAGGAAAAGAAAAAAAAATATATTTAAGCTTCTTGTTTAAATATAGTCAGACAGCAACGTTTCCCCTCTCCAGGGAAGGAAAGTTTGGGAAAGAACTAATGACTAAAAACCAGGGTGAGGAGGGGATTCTGCCAAAAGCTTTTTCAGTAAAATGCTGCAATTCAGCAACGGATACAGATTAAGTGTAATTATATCAGTGCCACTGTGGGTAGGGGGGCAGTAAAATGAAATAGAGTGTTTCATAATTTTTTAAAAGTTCTTTCTGAGCATTGAAAGCCATTCTCATCCAAAACGCACCAAAATATTCAGCAACAGAACAAGATGTTTCCTTTCAGGTTCAAATAAACAACTTCTCCTCACATGTACCTTCTTCTTTCAAAACCAACTGAAAACTCACAAAAATAAGCTGCTGGCACAGCTCTACAAGAGGTCACTGCCACAGCTCCCACTGCTGTAAAAGGGGAAGAAGTGTGTGCAGCAAGGCCATAGAGCTGCAGCACGCACACAGCCTGCCGTACACAGCGAGTGCTACCCAGGACATCTGGTTTTTCTAGTGGAAGCACATGACACTAAACAGAAAAGATACTGGGACAATAAAATACAGAATAACCTCACATAAAATGGTAATACTGAACCTGAAGGAATGTAATGGCCAGTTTACCATTGCAGTAAGACAGCAACACCAGATAGAGTGACCTGGCATAGAAGATAACTTGCTGGGGAGCTCTGTGGGTGGCTTAGTGCTCTCCAAAACATCTGTTTTTTTGTTTTGAAATGTGCTTTGAAGCAATACATTTGCAAATTTCACAGAGAAGAAAACAAAGGAACCTGCAAAAACCTTTTCTCCATTTTTCATTACAGCTTAGCAGTTTGCAAGAGCTCCTTCTATCTATCTGGATGTTTGCAAAATTTCTCCCCCACTTGTAATTTTGGTAGCAGCGGCTGTGAGTTGTTAAAGCAGGAGGAAAAGAGGGAGAGAGTTTTGCAGCTGAATTATATGAGAAAACTCAAAACACTTTCCACACAAATGCAAAATGGAATTATATTTTACATCACTTCGCTTATCATGGCACGACTGAAAAAGCCACTATTCAACCACAGGGCTTCTTGCCAAGCATGGATCGGTGAGGAACTGGGTGTCCATGCAACTGTGCAAGTTGCCAGTGGCCAGCACCTTCCAGGATCAGCCCCACCATGGTCAGCAGGCACCACTGGCTGCATCTCTGCGCACAGGAACACACACCCCTGCACGCCTGTAAGGCTTAGGCTGGCTCTGCTCTAAACAGCTTATCTTTGTCTTTCCCAGTAGCTGCCAAACGCACTCAGCACAAGCCTGAATGCTGTTTCTGGGCCACTCTGGGGGCAGTTTAGCAGAAGAGCTAGCATGCAAGCTACAGCTAATCACTGCGAGTGCTTTGACCAGTCAAGAGAAAAATTGGAATATGCTTGAAAAAGTACTGCCATAGACAAGTGCCAAACTGCACATAAAGGAACAGCAGGACGGATCGGAGTCAAGTGCCCATCTAAAGCACCACCACTCTCGGAGGAAACATGCTCACTTTTTTGTTTGGATTGTGCTTTGTCCAAACCCAGGAAATCCAAACAAGTCCTCATGCAAAAGGTTAAGAAGACACGGTAGGAATCTATGTAAGTTCACTGAAGAGTTTAAGGGGTGGTAAGGTTCACAGCAAAATCACCTTCAGCTGCAGGGATCACTACCTCTACCCAACAACCACCCCAACACGGGCAGAGTCTCCAGGTCAGAGAAGACAACAACAAACCAAGTAGGTTATAGGATCAATCCAGAGCACCTTTTCTGCAAAGGCCTTGTGCCAACAGCATTGTGAATTTAGTCATGCATATCTAAAGGTGGTGACTATAATGCTGCAGAAGATCAGTGCTTAAGTCAGCGAGAATTCAGTATGAGCTTGAACAACTTGCTGAATTAGTAATGAACCTGTTCTCCAGCAAGGTGAGAGGGGAGTTTGAGATTCTTAAATACAATGCCAAGCGGACCCTTTGGTCCAACCTCCTCTGTGCCCCAGGCCACCACACTTTGTTAACTGACCTCTAAATTCAGTCCAGAAATACCCATTTGGCTAAAGAGCTCTCAGAACAGCCTCCAGCTCCTGTGTGAAGACAACCAGAGACTCCACCATTTCCACTGTGGGCTGGATACAACAGCCTCCATCAGCAGATCTGGTCAGATAAGGTGTCCTCCCGCACCTGCCCTCCAGCTTCACCAGTACGGCATGCTGCCAGGACAGCAGCAGAGCTGAGTGCCCCTACACAATGAATCCAGTGATCCTGATACAGCATGTCCTGATTTTTATCTCAAAGTATCGGGGCATTCAAAGCAGCTTCAAGGAAGGATTCAAACTGGTGTCAAAGGAGAGGCCAAATCCATGCCTGCCTGGGAATCAGAGATATACCTCTGGACCGAGACTTTGCATGCATGAATTGCACAGACAGCAACACTGGTGTAAACAAGTATAAAAATGCTAGATAATGGTAAAGAAGACCTCGACGTGATGTCTGTAACTCCACAAGAATCAGTTATTGACTAAGTCTGTTGCCAATCAGCTGGAAGCCTTATACGCAGTGCCCCCCCTCACCTTTGTACTCTTTTATCACTACTAAGTGTTTATATTGTGAACCACCACACCAGGTCCTGTGCAAAGAACAGCAAT
This sequence comes from Antrostomus carolinensis, assembly GCF_000700745.2. Classification (NCBI taxonomy): domain Eukaryota; kingdom Metazoa; phylum Chordata; class Aves; order Caprimulgiformes; family Caprimulgidae; genus Antrostomus; species Antrostomus carolinensis. The sequence continues at coordinate 45,753 of NW_010311745.1, forward strand.
CCAAACAAAAAAAAAAAGCTTATGGGAACTATTTCTGATGCAGACAAGCCCTTTCTCCCAGTCCTGTGCCCACAAAGGCCAGAGAAACTGCAAGAGGTCCTCTCCAGCAGCTCTGCATTTGAGCACAGTGGGAAGCCATCCAAAGTGCAGAAGGCTCACAACCTGAACCTCATAAGCAATCTCTTCAACATGTGTTTGTGGTGGGTTCCAGCACTGCTAACAGCTACAGGAAATTAAGGTCAAGCAGCTGAATGGTGCCAAAGAAAAGGAAATGGAGAGAGAATTATTTCCTCACTGGTTTCATATCCTATGCAGAAAAGGGGTACTCCTTGGGAAGGCAACACCTACGTCTCCAGAAGCCAATGCACACCACAGCTACCTCCAGCCTTGAAAGCCTGTTCTGAGATTTGCTAGAATTCTTCAAACACCATCATTCAACTCCAAACCATGTTTGATATCTGTCTTCAGCCAGAAAACACCCCACAGCAACATAAAATACATGGAGTAAAAGAAGAAAAAAAGCAAATGAGCTGTTTGGTGAGCAGAAGATGCTCCATCTCAGGCAAAGGCTAAGAAACAGTGCACAGAACCATCACTGTCCTCACTGTGCCCTCAGAGATGAACCGCCTCCATCTTCTGGACCTGCCTCTGTTGAGGTAGGTGCCAGATGAGCCATTTGCATCTTGATCTCAGGTTTAAAAAAATCCCATAACTCTCATGACAGCAGGCAGTAACACTGCCGGGCTGAGCAGTGAAACCCCAGGCTGGGTCTCTCCCACATTAGATCAAGAAACACATTCCCAACATTTTTCTGCCTCTGACCTTCCTCTTATCAGTGAGTTTCCCTCCTCCCTTGCCTCCCCCAGAGCCATGGGGTGAGGACAGCCTCGCTGACCCACCCAGGAGAGGCAGTAGAGCTGGATCGCCGACAGCTTGGATCCCCTCATCCCCTTCATTAGAAATTAAAGGAACAGTCCCCATTGCTTTGTCAAAGCCCACCACCAGCCATGAGGAATGCTCCACCTTCACCAGCCCAAACACCCTCTCTTTGGTGGAATGAGCAGCTCCCAGAGCTGGGTGCTGGGCCATACCCCCAGTACACCTGCTTAGGCCTCCACTTCATGGCACTGACTTCTGGTCCAGCCATGCCTGCTGGTGCCTCACCAGTGACCCAACACCTTGGCCAGGTCCTACCCTGGCTGTACAATCATGCCAGTTAGCTCTGTAGAACTGTGGCACAGTGAAGGGGAGGTACAGTATCAGAGAAGCAGACAAGGATGGTGATCAAGGCCACATGGTCAAGGACAGGTAGTCAAGGATAAGCTTTTTGGGAAAATGCTCTGGCACTCGGTGCCACTTGGGGTGCCAGTGGGGCCAATGTCTTCCTCCAGTTACTCCTCAGGGCCACAAGCACCAGCTGCATGAGCAGTGGGTGCCTTAGTGGACAAGATGACACCAGAAGGAAGGAATTTCCCATCAACATATCTCACTTCCCACCCAACACTCTCCCTGTTGCAGCCATCACACTCGGTGCAGAAGAGGTCAGGGAGAGGCGTCATGCCCTGCCAGGCTGCTGTCCCCAACAGCAAATCAGGTGAAAACCAAAATCACCATCAGCCATCACTCACCTGTACAATGTAAATGCTTCAAGCTAAATTGTTCACAGAGCCCTGAAACCTGAAGTCCCATTTCTTTGCAAAGCCTTTGAAAAACTAACTGGATGCAGCACCACACATTATCTCCAGGAGAGGTAGAAGAGTCGCATTCCAGGCCAGGCAGGAGCATTACTGTTATTATCCACCCTCCTCAAGATTTACTGTCTTAAAAAATATACTCCATCTGGAATGGGGTGTAGTTCAGCTTGGATGTAATCTAGCTGAGTAACTTTTCTCCACATAGATAAACCACTTAATACTCATTACAGTTAAATTGAGGCAAGACGAATTACTCTACCTTGTTTTAGTTCAATGGCCTCTGAGAGAGCAGGAAACAGGCTGGCTCTTGAAGCTTTTTTAAAACATAAATTAGAAACTGTTTTAACAATCAAAACAATCTCTCGGCCTACAGAGCACAGAACAGTGTCATTTTAAAAGATACTTGGAGACACTGGAGCCTTTCCGATCCTCACCTGAGATTTCAGAGGAATCTGTCAGAGGGGTAAATACAACGAATTATACATTTATTTTGACAGTAGCACCAGAGGTGCTTTAGTCCTCTTCCACAGCATCCCACTGGGGTTTGATTTGTCTTTTTGATGCCTGCTATGGAGAGGGGATTAGGCAGTGTCTGGCTGGGGTGCTGGCTTGCAGGTCAGGACTGTGGTGCCCCACTCCAGCACCATCCCCATGTCCACCACGGAGGTGCCCCACACCCAGCAGTGAGGCTGGACACCTGCTGCCTCCCACTGTGTTTTCTCCCCAGGAGCTACTTTTACTAAGTATGATTTAGACAGTAAAGCACAGCTATATTTTGTCAGTGATGTCCTGCAAACAAGGCTCTTCATCCCCTCATAAAAAGCAGTAACCCTACAGGGATTCTCCCAAATCCAAACCCAAGGAGGAAAGACACAGGAAGGAGCAATGCTCTGCCAGGTTTGCACCTTGTGGCCAGCTGCCTTCTCTTCCTTCGTGTGATGGGATGCTGACACTTTCGTTTCCTCCCCTTCCATCAAAGATAGTCTCATAAAAATACCTTCACCTGCGCTCAATAAAACATTTCGCTGTTTGTCGGCATTTCATTATCACACCTCTGCTCTTCAGCACCATATTTCATATTTGTATTGCTCTGCTGGTTTTCCTTCTTGACACAGGCAAGCAGGCTGAAAAATGGGCCAGTGGCTGCATCTTGTAAAGAAGTTGATCTATTAAGGCAACGGGACTCTTTCAGAGCAGCTGGGAAGCAGATGAAACTCACACCTCTATATATTGTCACTAATATTGAGAGAGGTGGACAAACTCATAAAGCTTGCTTTTTCCTAGGCAGCCCCCATCTTTCTGCTCTTACCAGCAAACCCCATTCCTGATGTCCTGTTTTGGACTGGTGTGTGAGGCAAATTTTCACATCAGGCTCAACTCAGCAGATGGCTCAAATGTGAGCAGGGACACCACAAAGCCACTACTGAGTTACTTGGCTTTTGCAGATGCTGCCCTCAACTACAGCACCACCAGCACTTCCAGTACCTGGAGAACACTGATGGTGTCTGAGGGACTTGACCCCTGTCCCCACATTAGCCCTTGTCCTCACAGAACAAAGGCAGTTCTCCAGTCTGAGTAGAAGTGGCACCCAGGCTCCAACCCAGCTAGTCTCCACTGAAAATATCACTAAATGCAGCTGGGAAAGAGAGAGGGCAGATGGGAGGGCAGGTCTGCAGACTAAAGGCAGGTAAAAGCCAAATGTATTCCAGCAGTGAGGTGAAGAAGCTCACCAACCTAAACTCTCCTCCTCTTCTCTCAGGTCCAAAATACCATGCTCTGCTAACCCCAATCCCCATGCCCCTCTAGTAGGAGCTTGAGCACAATTTGGGGTCTCCCTTGGGGTGCGGTAAGAGAATATGCAATGACAAGGTCTACGGCAAACAGAAGCTTCCAGCCTTCTGTAGCTTTGCAAGATATTTTGCAAGCAAACCATACCAACCTGCTCTACTTCTTGCCTCACCACCTCATTCACTGTGGGTTGTGTAGGGAGCAGTTTCCCCTGCACTCTCACAGAAAGCATTAAAGAGGTGGCAGGAGGGCACTTACAGAAACAGAACTAAGGCCAGATCTTGAGTATTTCCATAGCTGAGGTGCTGCAGCACGCTTTTACTGAACAGGCACTGCCTTAGACTATGCTATATAAATAAAAGGCCCATATGTAGCATCCAAAGCCACCCATGATAGTATGTGTCTGAATAAGATTGGTAGGATCAGGCCTCATTTCAAGGTGTAGGTGATAGCTCAAGTATAGAATAGGTATTCAAACACTAGTCAAGACAACAGAGAAGCACGTTGTCAGTCCAATCACAAATAACTAAGAAATCTGGTCTCAAACTAATACACTTTTTTTTTGACTCTCACAAGCTGGTGGTTAGACACTGGTGACACGGCTGTGCCGCTGCAAAGCCCTGCTCCAGCAGGATGGGACATATGCCACTGCAGCTATTTAATTAACTTTTCATAGCAAGCCTGTAGCTATGAGCTCTGAAGTTTTTCAAGACCACACATTCCTAACTTGGTTCCAGTTCATTAGGCCTGCCTGGGAGCTTAGCGGCCTCAAGTCGGTCTGTAACAGTCTGATAAGGTCTCTCCTGACTTCAGCTTTTACAGCTCACTACTGCGACTTCCAGCCATGACATCATCTCCATGTACAGCAAAACATCTGCCCGTGACGACTGTCAACAGGAGCTCAAGAGCTCCTGACATCTTATCAGGATTTCATTAGGAGGCGGTTGATGGGGAAGGAGGAGCATGTGCATGTGTGTGTCCGTGTACTGCAGCACAGCAGGAGAGAGCTGTCTCGTCCCATCAGAAGGTGGCCACTGGTTTCTCCTTCCTTGCTTGGGTGGCCTTTACATTGCAATCTTCACGGGGGCTGTCCCTCCTATCTTGGCATAGCACAGCAGGAACCACTGGAGAAGGCTTGCATCTGAGGATGTCTAACCCACTCAACCCGTAAAACCTGCTTAACAGGAAGGTAGTAGAACACCTCACAGTCTTGTAGTCTGACACCATGCTTGAGGGGGACAACGGGTAGCTGCTCTTCTGCTGCTAGGAGTGGGCAAAGACAGACAGGGCTGCTGCAGCTCTCCAGGGCTTTCCCCAGCTCTCCTGGTAAGCCTGCTAGTGCTCCTCACACAACACTGCCTGCATGACAGACCAGCTCAGCCCTATCAGTCATTACTCTTTGTCCAGGCTTCCTGGAGAAATTTTTCCTCCTATCCCCTTCTATCTATATTTTGAAGGTAAACAACCAAGGAAAAGACTGTGCCTGTTTTACAAGTTGGGTTTTAACACCTGACTGTGGGCATCACTCTGAGAACAATCAGTATGAGTTTTCTGAGGTTGAGCCTCACGCTGGGCTTTCAAGGCAGAGTGGACAGACTGTAATTAGATGCAATAAACCAACACAGTGACAGAAATATCGATGTCCAAGACACACACAGCCAGACAGTCTTGGCTAATGTAAGTGTAACAGAGGAAAGCTGGTTGACCTCTGCTGCTGCGCTCCTGCTCCATGCACACAAAAGCCTGTGCTGTCCAAAGAAGAAGGTACTCTCTGGATTAACTCCAGATGCTGCAATACCTGCAACACCCATCACAGCCCAGTGACACCAGCCAGAATTCCCTTTTCCAAAGCTTCTTTAAGAAGCCATTTGCTGTCCAGCCACATAGATGTACTCAGTGAAGGACTGCCTGAATGCAGAAAGGACAATTCTAGAGAAAGTAGGACAACATTCAAATTGTAGGTGGATCAGAGCAATGAAGACACTGTGGTACCAGCATTTCTCTATCAGTGCTTACTAGTTGATATAAAGAGATACAACAAAAGATGCAGAAGCTGGAGGAAGGACAGAGGAAGATCAGAGCGACTACTGGATGTGATGCTGAGCTCATGAAAACTTGCAAGAGAGGAAAAGACAAGTAACACCAATAAACTGGAGGCTCTTTGACTGCCTCATGCCTTAGTCAAAACATAGCTCCATCCAAAAAACCTTTGCTTCCCATGTCAGAGCTGCACTGTAGCAGTGCAGGATCTTCCACTGTCACCCATCCCAGCAGAGTAAAGCCACAGCCTGTTGACCAGTGCCAAAGGAGTGAATTAGGAGATCACCATAATATTCCTTATGCTGTACCTCTCTACTATTGCCGCAGATGGGCGAGGGCTGATCTACCACAGTATGGTTGAAGCAGGACCTTCCATGAGAATCTAATTTTAGACACAGAGAGATAGATCCTCCGCTTTTGATAGACCCATGGATTGCTTCTCGTTGGTGTGATGGACTTGTTGATGCAGAGGAAGGAGTGGCCACACCCTCCCCTGGAAGCTCACACCCTACAAGCCAGTTGTGCTTGGAGGAAGGTGGAGGTGAACCAGTGCTCGTTCAGGGAGTGGAGCTCCAAGTCACTCACTGCTAATGGGATTCTGCAGCTTTAATGATTATGAAAAGGTTAAAATGACCTGCCAGGCACCCTCAGCTGTTTAAGCCTCTTTTCCTTCCTTGTGCTGCTTTAATCTGGGTAGCACGGTCATGTGACCTGGTCGAAAAAAGCCCTGAAGCCGATTAGTGGCTTTCTGCTGGCTACAAGCAACTCAAAACATTTGGGATGGCGTGGATGCTTCAGAAAGAGTAGCCTGCTTTGATCCATGCCCTCCTTCTGGGGGCACCTCAACAAACACTGCAGCCTCCAGAAGTTGCCAAGAGGGTACGGTCCCAGGGGAAAATCCCTGAAACCACAGGGACAGGTTGTACTCATTTCCACCCTGCCTCTCACCTCCAAAACCCAACCCTTTCCACCTTACTTTGGCTACCACTATAGTAGCCACTGTCCCTGTCTCTACAACAGCGACCAAAGGCTAAGCCCATCCCATTGCCAAAGTGCTACGCTCAAAGGCGCTGCCAAAGTCGACCTTAACTTTTGTGGCAGCATCCTTAGACTCCTCGTACACAGTAGTTCTGTCCTGGGGGATACCACAATTATAAACTGGGCACGAGTCAGTGTCATGCTGGGGCAAAGGCTGTACGTGGAATTGTATCGTGATGCAGAAACAAGAGCCCTGTGTGTAAACAGGGGAAATAATCCTCCTTCCTCGGTGCTGTTAAAGATTTTGAATAGGGAATTGTGTCCAGTTTTAGGAATCACGCTTCAAGACCCATGTGGGCTACCTGGAAGGAATTCAGGAGAGAAATAAGGAGGATCAGAGTGTGGAAAGCATAATCTAGTAGGAGAGCTTGAAGGAACCCAGATTGTTTAGCCTGGAGAAGAAAAAAACAAACATAGATGGATTCAAATATGTAAATGATTGTCAAAAAAAGATAAAGTGAATAAATTATTCTCGGTGTCCACCCAGGAAGAGCAAGATCTTTAAAAACAGGGATATTTAAGGGCTAGAAAAGATTGCCTTGGGAGGTGGTGGAATTGCCACTGATGATGGCTTTCACAAGCAGGTTAGACAAACATCTGTCAGGAGAATTTAGGTAGAGCTGAGTGTGCCCTGGGGGAAAGGGATAGGTTAGGTTACCCGGAGAGCCCTTCAGCTTTGTTCTCAATGCCTACCCTGTACAAATATCACATGAGAAAATCTGTGGTTATTTTCACTTAAATTCCATAAAGCAAGCACCACGATTATTTGAAGGCAAAAATGAAATCACTAAACAGCCTTTGATTGGCATGTCCAATTCAGTAATCTGAAACCATCCACATATTTTGGTTTTTCATGTCCTCCAGACCACAGTCTCACCTAACTGCATGGCAGCTGGCAAGGAAGAAAGCAGAGCTGGCAAGAGCATGTGAAGAACAAGTGCTGGGGTAGGGCCCTCCGATACTAATGGGATGTTTGCAATAAAAAAAGTTATATTGGAAACAGTTGGCTGTTTTAAAATACAGCCAAGGATTTCAAGAGTTAGTAGCACCCAAAAAAAGGGTTCTTATCTTTAAGAGTTATCGTTTCCAGCTTTTCCATAAAAATTCACAGTCCTAAATCACATAAGGTCAACGTGCAGGAGGCTCAGTATGACTGCAGTAACAACGTAAGGTCTCCAGTCAAAAGAGCTTAAAAAAGAGCTCAGTGAGTGCAAATAAGCTGGGGAATGCCAGGAAATCATGTGGGTTAGGAAACAGCCTCAGCAGCACTGACAGTCCAACTGCAGTCAAGGCTTGTAGGCACCATGAAGAGGAAGGGGTTGGAGAAGGCTAGGGAGACAGTTGCGTCCCTGTCTATGAGTCCTAGGGCACCACAAGAGAGACTATAAAGGTGCTAATTTGAAAACTGAGTATGTGAGGAATGGAGGCGAGGTTGTCCTAAACTATTTCAATAGTCCAGAAACCCCCAGAGTAAGCTGCTACCTTCCTCAAAACAACCATATGGTCTTTCAAGATAGGAAGGTAGCTATCAGGAGCCCAAAGACTCTTGAGTTTGCACTAGTGAAACCAAAAAGAGTTGCAAATGAAAGTCAAGTCAGGTTCAGAACCCTTTGTCACAGCCAGAAAGCTCTGGAAAACAGGCTACTCGGAAACTTTTGCACACCCAACCGCCCTGTTAGTGACCTCTCGCAAATGCACTGAAACAAGTGCAAGTGTATCCCAGAACTGGCTCCCTGGTTTCCATCTTGCACTACTGCCACACCACCTCTCAGCAAGGAGAAATATTGAGCACCCAAAATCAGAATTTTTGTCTTTGAACTCATCACACTGACCAAAGCTGCACAAGACATTTGCCCCCAGATCTGAACCCACCCAAACACACGTAGATTTGATCCCACCCTTGAAAGATTTGAGGGCATTGTTGCACTTGCAAAAGCTTCACCATATTTGATAAAGTTTTTTTCTGAAAAAACTTTGTTGAAGTTTTTCCATTTTTATGGAAATCTTCTAACTATCAACAGTTCAAAGGCCTGTGGGAAAGACATCAGGTTAATCCAAAGCCTTGTGAAACAGAACAGTTGTAAGTTTTGCTTCGAAATTTTAGGGTTTTTTTGAATCCTTCAACATTTTCTCCTGGATAGATTAACATTTCCTCCTCAGTAAGAAGCACTTCCAAGTTTCAGATGGCTATAAATCTTATATTCGACATTGTACATACAAATGGACCAGTAGGTTTTATGCAGAAATTCCCCCTGCCTTTGAAGGAATTCTGCTTAGAAACTGATAGCACAAAGCAGTCCAGCTGCAGAAGGGCTCTCTTGAGTTTACAAAACTACTTCCTAAGCAACCTGCAGTGGAAAAGGCAGATTACCAGATAAATCGATGGGGGTTTTTTGTTAAAAGTGTAAATAAGAAGACCTTAAATATTTGCAAAAGTCTTTCTTTGCAAACATCGAGTTGAAACTTTTGCAGGCTTTGAAAATGCATTTCAGGTTGTAAATCTGCTCCTCCCTTTTGCTTGGGAAGATTCTTCTGGACAATAAACGCAGCGAGCCCAGGAGAGGGCTGCATAATTATCCACTCCACACAATGGAAACCAGCCTTTCCAATGAGGTCCTCAACCGTCAGGAATCCAAGCTGCGTGATAATTAAAACTCAAAAATGCTCTTCCACCACATCCAGAGAGAAATTAAACTTTAATTTCCACTGCTCAAATATCCCCATCATGTTCAGGGTGTCCCCTATTAAAAAAAAAATTATCATAGATGCAAGCGATGCCCTTCTGAGTACTGACAGGAAAAAATTAATTGGCAGCAAGAAAAAACTAATGATTAGGTTAATGAAAAATAGGCTCTATTGACTCGGGCCACTCAACCATTCCTGATGAGAGTAAACAGCTCCCCCCGCTCCTTCCCCGCTCCCCTCGCCTTTGTCTGCCGCGCACGGCAAGGCTGAGAGCAGGAAAGCTTTCAAAAGTGATGTCTCGGTGGGAAAAGGCTGGAGTCAGATCAAAGTCCTTCCACCCAGGGGCCCGCTTGTGCCCAGGAATTTGTTATCCCCCCGCCCTGCCCCGGACCGGTTCCAGGCTGCCCCACACCCCTCCTCAGCCCCAGCACTGGCTGCCCCATCTCTCCCCCTGAGCCTAAAAAAGTGCAAGGTAGCAGAAGTGTTTAAAATTGATGGCCCTTTTTGCAGCGAACAGCATTTAGCCAGTTATGGCTGGCCGTTACATACTGGGAAGGATGGTAACAAACCTCTCCGCCACACCTGGGGCTGGCAGGGAAGGGCTCTTGCCCAAGTGACAAGAAAGATGGATGACTTCATGGCATCGTTCATGCTACTTGGGACAAGAGCTGAGTGGGAATTTTTAGGCAAAGCAGTTTTTCATAAGAAAACACTGATTTATCAAGATAGCATTTTTAACACAGGTATTCTATTTCATGCAATTTTTAGCTCAGGATGAAATTTCTGGTCAGACCCTCAGAGAGAGAAAGGGAGAAAGCCTAAAATAGCCACGAGCCCATGGCTTAAGGCAATTGCTAGGGAATGTTGAAATCCCTCCATGTTAAGCTCTTCTAGAGTTGGGGACTGTGTGTGTCTGCGTCAAAGACACACAAATTTCAATGGCTGAGGATTCAGAGCCTGGCTTCACTGCAGGCAGAAACCCCACACCTGGTTCTATTTGCCAAAAATAACTACAGTTGTACAGAGCCAGTAGCTCCTACCAGCTAGGATGGGCACCTGCACAGGTCCCAGTACTCACCTGTACTTCAGTTTTGGATCTACATGCATTTTGCAATTAGCTGGTTCCATGTGCTGCTCTCCCAGCAAGCCAGTGTTCTGGGAAGCAAAGCTCTGCTGCAGTCCAGAGCCCTGAGGGGACCCCGTTTCCTTCTCCACCAGGTCCCCTCTGATTTGGGGTATTTTCTGACTTGGTTCTTCTCTCTTCTCCTGCCTGGTTCCTCCTTTCCACCCAGCAGCAGAATAACCACTCAGCCTCACGCTCTCCTACTGCAGACCACAGTTAAACATCATGTGCTGCAACACCTAGTAATTTAACTTACTTTTGATAAAAACATCCCAACAGCAGCACGAATTTGAGAGAAAGGTGTGTTTCTTCCCAAACACCTTTAAGGACTCAGGACAGACTGGAAAAACAGCCATGCATAAAAATGGTAAAGCGTTCACAGTTAATTCACTGTACAGCTCCTCAGTGTCAAGCTGGAAGATGACATGAACCCAGTCCCTGCCAGCTTTCACCTGAGATAAAATTTAAAAAACCCAAAAAACAAACAAACAAAAAACCAAACAAAACCAAAACAACCAGACTGGGTCACAGAGAAGCCCCTTCATGCCATCAAATTACACAAACAGAGCAGACAGAGACTGTTGGCTATGTTGGCTACATTCTTACACTGGGGTGGAGGGAAATCCTCCTTTTGGCAAGCAGCAATGCCCCATCTCCTGCCTGCAGCCCCCTCCCGCCTACACCCGCTGCCCTGCTGTGGGAGGGAGCGAAAGGAAATTAAACAGGAGAAGGGCTGTCGAGTGTAATGTGTTGGCTACACCAGACCAGTGCGTGCTTGTCAGGGCCAGCTGGGAACAGCAGTAGGTCAGCCAAAAATATGCTATATCCCAAAACTGAGCGGAACAGAGACTCCAGATACCTACAGTGAGTGACACGTGGTACGGCTTAAAAATCTGAATATAGTAAATGTATAATTAATGCCTGGAAAGAAAGGCTAGACAATACCTAAGCATTTCGTAAAAGCACAGTGTCTATAGGGAGTAGAAACAAGATGGAGAAGGAGATTACAGTGTCTCACTGAGCTGGATTGAAATAATGAGACAATAGGAAACAAAATCTATTTTAAAATAATAGTACAACATTACTGTAATAAAAATAGGATAAATCATTTAGAAATAGCAAGTCAATCCTCAGATAAATCTCCCTGATAACTCTGACTCACTCTCATCCACGCTAGCACCCTCAGCCAGGAGTTTTAGGAAGGGCTCTACAAAGCCAGTCCTTGCCAGCACTGACCCTTCCCAGGGGATGCTGAGCAAGCCCTGCTGCGAGGGAAGGTGGCTGGAAACATCCCACAGGACGAGCCCCATGGTGATTAGAGAAAAGCAGGGAACTGTCCCTCACCTTGCCTGAGGCAGCCAAGGAGAACCCAGGCATCTGGCCATAATAAAATCAATCCCACAAGGATTCAGAGACCAGGCAGTCGGAGGAGACTTTCTGCTCCCACAAGCTGAACAACTGCTCACTATGGCTTTGCAAAAGGACTGTGCAAACCTCTGCCATGTTTCCCTGAGGTCACATCCAGAAATTAAAACTATGCAATGCAGCCAGCTTTCCCTGTTACTTATTAACAAGTTTATTACCTCTCACTCAAGCCCTTTGGACTGGTGGCTGACCGCTCCCCACAAGGCCAGTTAACACACGCTTCTCTGGGTCTCCAAAGCGGCCTCCACGGCTCACTCCCAGCCTCGCCACTCCAGCAGCACGCAGGATCCACCTCTGCACGTTGGTCTTCAAAGGCATATTTTGCATTTTGGCCTTGAAGAGTGGGCTCTCAGCAGTAAGCCACAAGCGTGGATCCCTGTTCACTCCTTAGTGTCATGTCCATGAGTCAGTTCTGGTTACACACATCACAGCAGAGTTGGGGCAAAGGGAAGGGATATGGAAAGGGACCCTGACATGAACACCTTCCTTCCCAATCATGTCTTCCAGGCATCTCCTGCCTGCTCACTGCAGAGGGTCACCTGGAGCCCCTATGCACCTGCATCTCAGGACTATCTGAGAACTAGCAGAGGGAATTCTTATTTCCACAAAATAGCTCTTCATTGCATGCATGAAACAAAAAAGACTACTAAGCACAGGCATCCTTTCAATAACCAGGTGGGCTCATTTTCTAGGGGTGCACATTGCATGGAGATGGGAAATGAATCCTCACACCCAAAGATAAAGGGGGTTGCATTGGTTCAGGCACAAGGATGTGGAAGGAGAATACATGGACATTTAAGGTAACGCTATTCATAAAAGCATGAAGATGTTTCATGTCATCTAGCACAGAGGTTCTCAAACTATTCGTTAGCCAATTGCTCCTACTCTTGAGAGCTCTGGTCTATGCCCTCCTCCCTCCTTACAAGCAAGGCAAGTATTTAGAAACAGGAAGGGCAACAAATTTGGGGAGTACTGTTCCAGGGCCCACCAGAGCCCTGCCTCACACCGGGACAAGCCCCTGCTGCTGGTTTACTGGTAATGTCTTGCTTTGGCAGACAGCAGCCCCCAGCTCCCCCGAGTTCAAACCGCAGCTGAAGATCCTCCCCTGCAAAGAGGCCAAAGTCCCACCAGCAGCCCCCTCCATCCCTCCCAGAAATGCACTGTTCCTGGGGGGGTTACGTCCCACCAGCGCCCCTAAGCTGCTGCTGTCCCATCTCCTTTCCCCAGTCAAGTTTTGCTCATGTTCTCATTTTAACACAACGCGAGTAAGTAAGTACCCATCGCTTCCCTTGAGAAACTGCCACAGCCTAATAGCTTTCACCTTGAGGGAACATTGTCTGATGACTTTCTCCTTCGCCTAATTTCATCCCATTAATCCTGGTTATACGTGCTGGGCCCACCCCACACCATGCCTCCCCCACCCTGCAGACACGGGGGGCTTGGTGAGCGCATCCCTGCCCAGGCTGCTTGCCTTTGCTACCAGAAAAACAGCCACCCAACCTTCACACTCGCTAGCCACAGGCTCAGCCTCCACAGGCACGTGAGAAATGCCTGGGAAGTCGCTTGTGCAGAGGGATTTGTCCTTTCCCCCCCCCCAATGGTGAGAGGGATTTGTCCCTTCCCCCCCCCCCCAAATGTCCCCTGAATGTGGTTTTAAATGACAGTTTGTCCCTGCCTTTCTCTAGGAAGTGCTTTGCAATGCCAATTTCCATCCCATGAACGCACAGCCTACACAGCACTATTTGTGTTGACCAACAGGAATTTAATCAACCAACAATAATAAACTGGGTAATACTCAATTGTATGAAGCCGCCAGTCAGATGAAAGGATTTACAAAGGCTGGATTGATCTCCAAGCCCTGGCAGCTTTCCCACGGTCCCTCTCTAATCTGTGGAGCCAGAGAGAATACGTAAAAATTCCAAAATCCGGGTTTTCCTGCAGGGTGTGTTAAGTTCAAATAAGTCTCTTAACTACAGATGTGTATTTTTCTTTCACATCCCCCCGCTCTGCGGCTGGCTCTTACCTAACCCTAAAGGAGCATCACGCCAGGGCAAAGCCCCCTCGGAGACATCCAGCTTATGTAACTGCTAATGCCATAAGCACTACAATGTCTTTAGTGACAAAAAGGCTCAACGTGGGCTTAGACCAACAGCAGCCCATTCACTGTGGAGAACTGAAGAGAAGAAACCCATGTTACTTTGGGAAATCAATTGGCAGTGCCACCATTGCCAGAGCAGATAGCATCTTCCCAGCAGGTATGGGAACATCATCTGGCACTGCAAAGCACTGGCAGGATGGTGTTTGCCTACCTGGGGGAGGGAAAGCAAAGAAATGCTCCAGGCCACCTTTGAGCTATGAATGCCCTCAGGGAACAGCAAACCCAAGGGTGTTCCTGAGGGTGGCTGCTCTAAGAGCCTCAGAAGGATCTTATAGAGGTATTTGCACGTGCCTGCTCTAACTCTGTGCTCGTGCAGCCTGTTCACACCCTCACCTTCCTTCTGCAGAACCTGCCTGCATTTCTAGCTGGGAGCCCTGCAGGCCAGGGTCAGAGGAAGGTGATGCTGGTCACCCACTGCTGTGGGAGCCAACACGAGAGAGGGACAAGAGGCTAATTCAGGCTCGCCACACCCCTGCACACATGGGGGTCCGCCAGCATTGTGGGTCTCCCCTTCAACACCTCAGTGGCTCCCCTGCGACGTGCAGCCAAGCAGTCCCACCTCACCCGCTTCAGAGTGCTGGATGGCTTTGCAAGTGGCCTATTGCTCACATTATCCAGGCAGTTACAGCACTGCCAGTTTTACAGCCGTCTCCCCACAAACCAAGCGAGCCTCTGGGTTTGGGGGCTGCACTGCAGGAACTGGAAGCAGTCGTGATGCTGCTGATGGTGGCTGCACAGAGGCCACCAAGCCTGAAGGTAACAGTCCTGGCTTGGGAAGTCCTGGAGCTGCAAATCGCTGGTGGCTGGGCAAGTCCTATAGGGAAACACATTGTATTTTAGTTTTAATTCTCCTGGGCACTGCTGGAGATAGGACATCAGGCCAGGGGGATCTTCAGTCTGACCCAAAGCAGTTGCTGTGACAGTTTTAAGGCTATTACCACCTACGTTCATCACGTGGCTCAGAAGCACCAAAGTGGAGGAGAGGACCAGAGCAGCAGCATGTCCATTGCTCTGCCCTACATCCAGCCAGCTTGCAAGTAAGCTGATGCTTGCACCAGGGAGATGGAGTCAGAATTAAAAGGTAAAGAAACATGAAGAAGTACTCAAACAAGGGGGGCAACACAGCAAAAAGAGATCAGTGCAGGCAGGCTGGCTGTAGGCGCTTTCCAAGGGTCAGCTGCAGTATCACATCCACAATCCAGCCACATCCTTGTCCACTGTCACAGCACAGCACCTAATGAAAGACACCCAAGAAGCTCAGCAGGGTAATAATTTTACTAGGAGTGGTTATTTAATCAATTGATTAAGAACAAGATGGTCTGGGAGGGCCTTGCAATCAGGGATGCCTCCCTTGGCTAGGAAGCAGCCACATGAGCAAGCTGAGAGCCCACATTGAGGGCATCAGCTCCACTTTATGGCCAGCCATGGTTTGTGGTAGGATTAAAAGAGGTACAGACTTCCTATAGTGGAAGGAGGTTTGGACAGCGGTTTGGCAGCTTTCATCACCCAGGCCAAGGCCACTGTTTGGGAGGTCACAGTCCTCTATTCACAGAGGAATTTACCACAAAGACTCATCAGAAAAACAACGGAAGCATCACTATGCACCTGTGAGCATCCCCTCTCCATCCCCTGCTTCTTCAGTCCTGGAGAGAGACCAAGAAGGCAAATCCAGGAGTCAGACCTCCCTCCCAGCCCAGCCAGCTCACACCATCACAGGCTGGCTCAAGTGAATAAACACACACATACGTACAGCACCTCGTGGCGTGGCAGGGCCCTCCCTCCCCTCCAATCTGCACTAATCTCCTCTAGCGTCTGTGCTGCAGAAGATAATTTAGAGGCTATGGCATGCTCCCGAACACATTGCCTCTCTCACACAGCAATTAAATGTACATCATTGTCTGGCTGTCCTGTATCCTTGGGGCAGGAGGGATTGTCATCATCTTAAAGTCATGATTTACAGAGGTAATAATCACGGCACCAGCCTCATTACATGCCAACTTTCAGGAAATTAGGTGATAGATATTATTCATTAAGTTGCCACATGATACCCATATCCATCCATCTGTTACAGCTGAGCTAACATTTTGGTTTGGAGCATGCAAGCTAATGGCTTCTTTAGGAAGGAAGCAGGCACTGTCCTGAAAGGCGATGGAGAGAAAAGAGTAAGATTGCAACTGGGTAAAATCAGTTTACAAAAAAAAAAAGAAAATAGTATTAAATTAAACAAAGACCTCTCAGATCTCCGAGGCTTTGTGAGCACCCAGCAGCAAGACACCCAGACCAAAGCAGAGCAACATGTAAGTCATAACGTGATGCTCACAAATGGCATGCGCAAGGCAGAAGCTTCACTCCTGGTGAGCTCAGCCCAACCAGCTGCACATGCCACAGCATGGATTAATACTATTTTGAGGTGCCCCATCAGGCTGCTCCGCCATACCAAGCTGCCCAGGACCCTCCAAGGAGCTATTCAGACTATGGTCAGCACAGGGTGTCTGGGCTGTGGGTTGCTGCTCCCCGTGCAGCAATCAGAATGAGACTGCACAGGGGTACATTCGCAAAAGCCCAGCAACTCTTCACACTCAGAGCCCAGGGCTCCTCCAGCCACCCTTGGCTGCTACCAGGAGCCAAGAACAGCCTTTGACAGCTCCAAAATCACGGAAATATGTGTCGCTTGTCCCTGCGCTAGACCCCTTGTGAGGGGACAGAGTGTCACCCTCCTGCCTCTGTACACAAGGGAGCGAATGAGTAAGTGCAGAGAGGAAGATGCTGGAGATCCAGCTGTCAGCCAGTGCTGGGATAGAAACCCCCCGCCAGCACAAAAGAGTGCACATCCCAGCAGAGACAAGGGCCTCGGAAGCTTCTGTTTCTCCCCCAGAACTAGCTATCATTCAGTTTTGCCTCAACAAACACCCACATGGGCATTTTTAGAGAACTGGCTAAAAAGGGGGGAATGAAAAGGATTCCAGCAAAATATTTTTTCATTTTTATCTTTTGAGGGAAGGCTGTGTTCTTGGGCAGAGAAAACAGAGGATAAGTGGTGAGACCTCAGACAAGCACATTCCTACATTGCACAGATATCCATTCTCAAGTATTAAGTCATCATTAGTTAAATAATACAAATGGTTTCCCAGCAAATTTCTTGCCAGAAGGAGGAGAAAAGCCAGCGCTGATGGTGCCGCAGTAGCCGGTGCCAGCCTTTGATATGACAGCTCTGCAAGTCTCTGACAGAGGCAGAGACAGAAAGAGCTTCATGCCCATCAAGCTACAGCATGCCCAGAGGCGGGAATTTATCTTCTCTAACCCTATTCAACTTTTAACAAATGCTTCCTCAAGCAAAATGCATTAAAGAGGTACCACAAAAATAAAAGGATTTCTCATTCCTACATATGCCCTCAATGCACAGAAGTACTGTTTTGAGCCACAGAAGATACCAGAGCTGGCTAGGGATCCTCTGGGAAATCCTGCAGAAGGGACACCAGGAGGGCAAGGACTGGAGTAAGGGGGAGGCGGGGAGCCAAAGCCTGGGAGCTGGAAAGTCTACATTATACTTAAAAGCTTGCCACTTACGCTGGGTAAGACCCAGGGGCTTGTGCCCATCCAACTGCAGGCAGCTGCCTAAAGGGGCAATGGCACCCCATGATGACCCAGTGATGCACAGCATCCCCAGCCAGGGCCGGCACGAGGCAGGAGGGGACGTGCAGCTGGGCATGGGGAGCCAGCACCGACCCTTGGCAGCTGCCCAAGACGAGGTCAGTCAAAGCCGCTCATGAAACCACATGCCTAGCACTTCATCTCCGAACCGGAGCTAATAACTCCCCGCTGGCTTTTCCCCCTCCATAGCTCAGGATATCTGGCTAAGCAGAATGAAAATTGCAACGTGTTGTTATACAGTGGTAGTTCAGTCCAGGTAGCATCCCAGCCATGCTGTGTAGCAAACCTGTTATCTTTGCAGCATTAACAAATCTGGTACTGCCAATATGCTACATAGTACTTACAGCACTTCCCACACAACCCGATAAAGCTCTGGGTACCAGGCTGGTGCTGCTGGGCTCCAATGGTGCCACACAACCCACCCCCACACGCTCTGCCCTGGGCCTCCCCGTCGAGAGGAAAAATGTGAATAAACTACATATCAATAAAGCTAAGTGAAGCTTCCTGCAGAGGTAACAAGTGTTCCACCCAAGCTGAACAGCTCAGTAACCTGAGAGATGATAAAAAAAAACAGTGACTAGAGTAAATCATATATCCATATGCTCTGCCAGATCAGAACTGTGCATCACAAGCCTTCAGCATAGCCACAAGCAGTCTTCCTCACCTACCCCGAAGTCTTGTGCTTCAGGCACCAGGTTGCCTTCTCCTCACCATTCCCCACATGCCCAGCACAGCCAATGGGGCAGGAGCACATCCTTCTCACTAGCACAAGTGAGAAGGTGGATGCACAGTGCTGCACATCCCCAGCAAGACCCTGGGTGCTCCTCCCTGCCCATTTGTCTTCATTCAAAATGTCTCAGGGAGGGCAGCCTGGGTAAAAATGCTGAGCAGAGAGGTGTGAGGCATAGCAGCACAGTGCACACCAGAGGAGTTACACTGCCCTTTGTGTGAACCAACACTGCCTCAAATACATTTTTCTGTAAATGTAACAACTAACTGGGAATTTGAAGGTGCCCTTCACTACACTCCGACCGGTCATCTTCCAGGGTACTGCACTAGCACAGCTTCCCAGGTGGGAACTGAACGGTCGAGTCATTTTGCAGGGCTGCTTATGACATGGGTAGCATACATCATGAGGTTAGATATTGTTATTAGGATGAAAGGGACATGGTTATACCAGAACTCCAAGATTCATGCCAACAGATTTGTGTTCCTTCAAGACTCGGCAGCATTTGCCTTGGGCAACAAGATGGCAGGGAAAGCAAAACATTCAGCAGTTGAAAGGGATGAAAATACGAGCATAGACTAGATTTGAAGATGTTTAGACTAGAAATTAGAAAAATGAGGCATGAGATTCAGCAGTAGCCTTGCAATCTGTGCAGTAGGGACAAAAATTTCAGAAGGCAGGCAGCATCAAAGGAGAGGACTCACTATGGCACAAGACCGCATTCACCAACCCCAAAGGTTGGTGATCTCATACATCCTTTAATACTGGTGCATTTTGAGTATATATATATACACACACACACACACACACACACACCACCACGTCACACACAGCATCAATGTGACATTCATCTAAGGGGATGGCCATACTCGCTGTGCTTGTTTTGGATATTTATAGCATTCCTCCCTTGTGACAGTAAATCTGGTATAATTAGGTAAAGCATAATTAAAAGTAGATTTCACCCAAATTAATTTGCAAACACAAAGATTCAGGAGCAAATTCACCCTGAGTTAATTCTACTGGAGTCCCTGAAATGACCTCAGGGATGAATTTGGCCAACTTGAATACCCATGTCTCATTACTACCGAACGAGCTGTGTGCCTTACAAAGGGGTAACCGGGCTCTTGGAGAAATGTGATGATGCAGAGGTGGGCATGACCAGGATGGAGGCAAAGGATAAAACTGTCTCTTCCCATAGGAACCTCTAGCACTTCAACTGCTGGTTTCACTGATGTTTTTGGTTAGGTAAAAAAATTCAGTTTCAGCTTTTCTACAAAATAACACAAGTAACACACTCTCCTTCAGGTCACTGCCACAGTGTAGCAAGCGCTGGGTGGCCCTTGGGAATGTGAGTTTTCAGACAGATTAACACAGCTTGACTGGAGAAGAGAAGACGACAGACACTACCTAACAGACTCCAAGATGGGCTCATCCTTGAACTGAATTTTCTTCACAATCTCACAGTCCTTCAATTGGAAAAGTCAGCTCCCATATAATGAAGTGCAAATACTTCTGCTCTTGGTAATTACTTTTAATTTAGACAATGGACCAAAGGTAAAGATTCACTCTTTGAGTTTTTTTGCTTTTACTGCCATTGTCCTCTCAAATATTCAGATGCCAGAACCACAGGTTCAGTCACAATAACTTAAAAAAACACCATAACAAAATATTTTACAAATATTCTCTTGTGTCCATGTAACGACTGGCAGCTTGTTAAGGTACTATACGCTTACCCAATGGATTTGCAATCACTAGAAGAGCGATGGGCCCTTCATTACACAACCCCTTGGAAAGTTTATCATAGGGAGTTACCACAGTTACTGGGTCATCCTTGACTTTTTAAAATATTTTGTGAATCATAATTAATGATATTGAAATAACACACACATATGACACTTGTCTGTGTTTTTGCCCATAAAGGACACCACCAAGGGCAGGAAGGCACAGCTATACAGCAGAAAGCGTAATTCTTTGTCCTCTTCCCTCTTGGCCCCCAAATCGTCGGTCAGCCTGTTGCACCAGAGCACAGACGGGTTTATTTCATTCAAACCATGGGTGTGCTGGGTGCCGCCGTGGCAGCAGAGCCAGGGGCGTGGGGCGAGGCAGCTGGGCTCTCCCTGCAGCCTGGCTCTCCCTGCATCGCCGCAGCGGGAGCGGGCAGCCCCACGGTGACACGTGTGCTGCCATCGGCGCTTGGGGACACACAACCCGCCACTCTAATTTTAGCACTAACAGCCTTGCTAGCATCTGGGGAAGACGTCTGCTGTGCAGCCGGCAGCCAGTGGCAGAGCCCCAACAATAGCAACAGCAAACCCCTGGTGAGATCCATGGAGGGTAACAGCATGAGGACACAGCCGGGAGCTGCATCTCAGCTGATGGGCACATGGAGAGCAATGGCAAGAGGAGAGCAATGCTGGCCCAGAGGCACAGGCAGGCTCGCGGCTGGAGGGGACAGGCACAGCCAACACCCCGGTCAGCTCAGTGTGCTACCCCAGGTGCATGCAGAGCCCATCCCTCCCCTCCCTTTCGCCTGGATAACAGGGAACTGTTCCAAACCCTGGTCAAAAATGACACACTCCCAAAACCTTGTCTGATTCACCCACTGCCTCTTCCCCCAAGAGCAGAGCTCCAGCCATCCCCAGCTGCCAAGGACAACACAGCTGAGAAAGGGACCAAGCTGTCAGAGAAAATCCCTCTTTTATCTTAGCAAAACAACTTTCCCTTTCTACTGACAGCAGAAAAAAGACTGTCCCCACCTATCTGTGTTGCATAATCCAGCTGCAGAATCTAAAGCAATGTTTACCTGGGAAAAAAATACTGGGCAAATGCTTCATGCCTGGTTCCCAGACTGCAATGGGATGCAGCACTTGGAAACTAAGAAAACAACAACAGGTATCAGCCAGATCCGGGATCACCAGTTTGGAAAAGCAGTTACCTGGGAAGACTACACATATTAGAGGGCAAATTCAACATGAGTGCTGGGGAGATAGGCAGGACGAGCCAGCCAGGCTTTTCCACCACAGGTAGGTGTGATCCCACAACAAGGTTTCTCCCCTGCCACCGCAGCCCCTGAGAGACACCCAACCTGCTCTCACAGCACCCGTCTGCACGTCAGCACCGTGCCCCACACCTCCCAGCCCCACTGCCCTCTGCACGCCTGTGGGGCAGCTCCTCACACCCTCCTGCGTGGTCACCCAGGCTTTCACCTGCTCAGCATCAAGAACTCAGGTCAAAGACATCGAAGCGAAAACACCAAGAGTGCCGAGCCCCAACAGGATGAACCCACCAGTCCTTGCACAGGCAATGTGCCCACAAAACAATGGGAAAGTTCATACTTGGAATCTTAGCTAGTATCATAGAATCATTAAGACCATGGAAAAGACCTCTAAGATCATCAAGTCCAACCAGCAACCCAACACCACCATGTCCACTAAACCACACCCCTAAGCACCACATCTACACCTATGCATTTTTTCCTACCCTTGCAAAGAGTTTTTCATGGGGTTTTTTGTTTGTTTAATGAGCATCAATAAAAACATTTTAAAACCCCAAACAAAATAAATTTTAAAAAACCAACCCATGAAAAACTCTTTGCGAGGGTAAGGGAAAAAAAAGTCCTGCCGTCTTGGGAAATGTCTTTCCCACTGGCTTCTCCTGAAGGATTTTGTTTAGGCTTGTGGGAACTTAACACATTAGAAACTCGCCCATAATTTGCATGCCCCAAACAGCAGGGAGATATCATGAGATCTGGCATTACTGAGATTTCTTTCCTTTGGCAAAACATATTCCAGACTATTTACTTGAAGAAAAGTTCACACATCATTACAAGTAAACTATGCGCCTAGTGAGTGAAGAAAGGGCATAAGATGACACATTACCCTGTGGTTTTATTATACTGGCTTTGCTTCCTTACTTCATTTGCAAAATTAGGGTTGGTCATAATCCTTCCATCAGTCTTTCCTGAAAATTAGGAAGGGGCCAAACCAGCTTTTCCAATTAAAAAAATCTTCCCACAGTTTTAGAGATGTGAAAATGGATTCACCAATTATTTCATCTGAAGGAGCTTTCTGAAGTACCAACTCAGTATGTGAATGCTGAGATGTTTCTTTCCAAGTGATTTGAGAGATGCTCCAGTGAATATTCCCCAGGAACACACACCCCCCGAGTGCATCCCTCACACTTCACCCATTCCTCCGTGAGGGAATGAGAGGGAACACAGGCCAGAGGGTAGACAAAGTTAAAAATCTTTAAAATATGTGCTTTAACAACAGCATTACTTGAGAATGCCTCTTATCTTCCTGCAAACGCTCAGCAGCAACAAACAGGTGCAAGATGGTACAAGAACACAGAAGCCTGCAAACCCCTTGGAAACGAGGACAACAGCGCAGTCACCTCCACCAGTGCCTCCTACCAGCTCCTTTTCCCCCTGAGCTCAGCAAACAGCCCGAAGAGGTCCTCCAAGAGAGATGCTGAAACCCCATCCAGGCAGGTCTGAGCCACCCGCTGCCATGGAGGACCTGAAGTGGGATAAGCAGGTGTTCCTGCTTCTGTGGTGAGGAAAGAGGCTCTGCAAACCCAAAATGCAAACAGCAAAGCTGCAGAGAGTTAAGAGCAAGGTCTCCTTCTGCAGGAACAGGTAAGAAGAGATATCCTCC
Source organism: Antrostomus carolinensis (assembly GCF_000700745.2). Lineage (NCBI taxonomy): Eukaryota > Metazoa > Chordata > Aves > Caprimulgiformes > Caprimulgidae > Antrostomus > Antrostomus carolinensis. Next base: position 68,737 of record NW_010311745.1, read on the forward strand.
ATATCATTCCAAGTGCAGGGGACCAGACACTCAGCACCTCAGCCCACTCAAACTCACCAGTGGGTGGTAAGCTTTAGGAAATGCATCCTTCTGGCTCCAAAGGCAATCTTCCTTATTTTTAAAGCAGTGGTCTACCTGAGTATGTTGGTCTTGTTGCTGGGTGTGACACCAGCACCCAGACAACACGCAGCAGAGTCTGAAGCCCCACTGTGCAATGCCCGGGAAAGCCACCACTGCCCAAAGAGCTTATGCTTCAGTTGGATATGGTGAATGGAAGAAGCCTTGCTATCCTCATTTCAAAGATGGGAACCAAGATACAAAGCAGCTAAGTGACTTGCCTAAGGTCACACAAGAAGTCTGCAGCCAGTCCCAGTCCCACAAAACCCAATCCAGCACCTTAACCACACACCAGCTCCTTTCCTTGATGTGGTGACCAGTCTGAAGTTTAACGAGCTGCTGACATTTCGCAAAGCAAAACCACATCCTCAAGCCCTTCCTTAGCAAGTGCCCTGCAGCAACTTTGAGAGCAGCAGTGAAGTCTCATGCAGCAACTGGAGCTTGTGGCCCGTATTTTTCCCCCTAGAAAAAACAGCCCCTTGGCCCCAGTCCTTGCCCTGGCCAAAGCTGAGCTCTCCATCACCTCCTCTCCCTTACCTGCAGGCTGCAAACTCAGAGCCAGCTGTTGCCATAACAGACTCTGTCACCAAGGAAATACAACAACATGTTTATCAATAAAAAATGTTGGGTGTGCACAGACAAACCAGTTAAATTCACTGGGGCTGGAGCCACAGCTCCTGTTCTCCAGCTCTCTTAACCCACCTGTGACCTTCTCTGCGGCTTTATACATTACCACATGCACAAGCAAAGACATAGAAAGACTTACTGGCCTGCAGAGCTTCCTCATTCCTTCAGTCCAGCATTGCAGCAGGCTGCCCGGCGAGGCTGTGCGTTCTCCAGCCTTTGAGGTTTTCCAGACCCAACAGAACAGTGCCCTGAGGAACCTCCTCTGATGTCATCATGGCCAATCCTGCTTTGAGCAGCAGGTTGGAATAGAGAGCTCCTGAGGTCCCTTCCAGTCTGAATTACTCTGTGACCTGTCCTGGCCATTGCTTTTCCTCCTATTACCCCCTCACTGCCCTTAAATGCTCATCCCCAGCAGGTGGTGGGACTTGAACATCTCAGTCCCCATTGGACCACCTCCATGGGGAGTATCCCCATTTCTCACTGCAGCTCCATGCACACATGGATGTCACTCCCCACACTTACAACTCTTGACTCTGCAAGAAATGGTAAAACCTGGTATAGAAAGGTAAGAGCCAGATTTTGTAAACCCTTGTCAAGAGCAATAAGCCCAAGTTGTTCACAAATGTGGAGCTGGGTACAAGTGGCTCAGAGTTTGGCAACAAAGACTAGAACCTCAGTCTTAACGCTGGGGTTAACCAAACCATGGTTCTTGAAATCCATCAGCCTACAATTCCTGAACAGCAAATGAGAAATATTCCCAAATTCACAGCAAATAGGAAATCCCAATATTGACTTAAAAAATGAAATGCAAATGTTTGAAGAAAAAATTTTAAAATATCTGAACACATGATATAATCAAGCCAATAAAAATGTTGAGGGCAGTGTTACAACTTAAAGAAAAAAAAAGAAAATAATCTACCTGTAAAGCTCCTTCCCTCCTCTAGGATACTCTCCAACACACTCTTATTCTCTCGTATTTGCCAGAGCAGTGTGCAGGAAAGCCTCCTACTAGCAGCGCCTACCACACACTGACTTCCCCTACACACCACTCCATTTTCTTTTAAGGCTTGGGTGTTTTTAGAGGCATTACAGGAGACTAGGGTTTTCCCCCATATTCTTGTTAAACAAAATTTTAAAGCTAAGCTACTTGAGGGACCACATTCTTCCAAACAAGTTCACACACACCTTCAAAATCAGGAAGAGGAGATAACCTAACTTGTGAAACAGGCTGAAATTTACTTTATTTTAATTATTAAAAATGACAGTGTTAATTTCAGAGCCTTCAATAATTCAGCTTAATTACCCAGGAGACAAAACTATCAGACTGAACCCTGTAAAATATATATAACAAAACAAAACATATCAGTAGCAGGCAGAAAGGCTGAATCTATTAGGCTGTCCCCAAATGAAAGCCACGCTGCTGAGCGCTGGCACGGCTGCAGGTAATAAAAGCGAGGCTGAACGTTCTGGGAGGGAACAATGCTCCCGCGGGCAGTTAGAAGCGGGTGACAGCATCTTTTCTTCCATTCCACTGGGGGCTTTTAAAGCCGTAGCCACTCAGCCCCCTCCAAAGCCTTTTGTTTGGCAAACAAGGTACCCGGCACAGATGGCACTGGCTTGTGAGACAAACCGCTCTGACCACTGCCCGTCCGGCCGCCAGCAGCAGGGGAGCATGAGGAGGCAGGGACCGTGCAGCCACAAACCACCCTGTGATGGGCATCTGCACCTTCCTCTGCCTCGCAGCTCTACGTACGAGTGCACAGGGGTGAGGGAAGGCTGGAAAAAAACAGAAACGTGCCCTAAAGAAAAGCTTATGTACCAAAAAGAGTTGAATTAGTCATGACAGCAGCAGACCCAGCGTCTTTGCTCTGCCTTACACAGGAAGCCTCCCGAGCACAAAGGAGCGCGTCCCGTTATTTATACAAACCACCGCCTCCCCTCGCGCCAATCCGGGCCCTGTGCTCACTCGTGTTTCCCAGCGTGCTTCTCTCGTTGGCAGTGAAAACAGACCCCTCTGTTTCATCTAGTTAATTTATTTATTCCCCCAAGCACACTCAGGGGGGAGGGGAAAGAGGAAGGGGTACCCAGGGACAGGACCCCCAAAGAAATCTGCGTCAGCTTTTTGTCACTAGACTGTCCCCAAGAAAAACAAATGCCAAGTTAAATTTTATAAGCCACCATAACCATCATAAACACAGATTCCCGTAAACATAAATACCATCACAAAAAGGTCACGTGGGTAGCAAGGGTGAGCTGGTGCTCAGAGCCAGGCAGAGCCCTGCCCGCCTGCACTTGCTGTTCTTGCTCCCACATCTGTAGGAGATACATCTCTGATGCTGCATCTCCATTTAGAAAGACACTGGGAAATCTATTCCTTTTATTGACAGTCCTGTTGTGGAATTCAGTAAACGGATAACATGCTCGGTATCTATTAGCATGACCATAAACACAAAAAAGGAAACAAAAAGCCTGAGGCAAGACTAATATTAATACCCAGCCATGTCACTCTCAATTAAGTTCATATCTAATGAGCACATTTTCTCCTTGCACTGTCCACTGATGCTGTAAGCAATGTCCAATGAAAAGCATAAAACGCCGCTTCTGGAAAGCAATGATCTGTACTGGTGAATTTTGAACCAACCAATTATGAACATTATTTTCAATGGAACAAGCAGGGTTTCTACTGACGATAGTCCTCAATGCCAGAAAATGTCTGCGTCTACAAAATGTCCAGACACGCTTCTCAGACTGCAACCACTATTCCTATTACTTGATTTGCTAGTACTATTACCTCTGTAAATATATATATATATATGTGTAATATAAATAAATCTCCTGTGCACCCTGACAACCACTCTCACTCAGGATTGCATTTGTATCGGGATCACCTGCTGTCCATGAACATGAATTGTTTGTCCAGATTGCACACAAGATCTGAAACTAAGTGGTTAAATCTATCCAAGCCATACTCTTCATTATTAGGTAGGATGTAATTTTGCTTTGTCGTCCTAAAAATCAGCGTCGTAACATTCAAACATGGAAAAACTTGCATCATCACCCCTAGAAGCGCTTATCTGCTCCCTGCAGAAGGTGTGGCAGGGAGAACCAGGAGTAATGTTGGGCAGATCTCAAGCAAGTAGAGCAGGATAGTGCTGTGGCCAAGCGAACAAGTCCTGACGCACAGTTTTCCCTGAAGGAGGTTACGTTACGCCTGGATCCACTGCTACAGGCTTCATTCCCACAGGCATCCATCTGTCCCTGGGTTCTGCTCCATGACAAGGTACAGGCGCACCCTCCAAATCATTTTAATGAAAATTAGCTGTAGGGAGAAAGTTGACCCACCTCCCCAATTCAGTTCAGCTTTGTAAAATTAAGCTTTGGATTTACTACATTAATGTCATTCATGTTAGTCTGCATGGCTGGAGACTCCTGGGGACAACGTGGAGCTCTGAGGCACAGTGAAGGAGAGTTGCTTTACTCCTGAGGGGAAGAGTCACCTCTCCTCTTCGCAACGCCCTTATACATTTCTCTCCCTCCTTCCTTTTTTTCCAGGAAAAGATTTCTTAACCCTGAGGATGTTACAGCACGTGGCTGGCTCTCACCCCCTCTCAGGGAGCTCTGGAACACACAGTCACATCCAGGAAGCTTCCTACATCTCTTCTGCATTGAGGAGACCCAGGAATATATAGGACCAGCTTCCTGCCATCATCCAGACGTGGTGCTGGCCTACCCTTCTCCACCAGGGAGAGCACAGTAACAATGGGTGTTTAAACCCAAAACATGTACCAAAAGCCATCCTACCAGGGACAGACCTACTCAGATAGGGGCAGCAACAACTGGAATGCTAGTTTTGAAGCCAGATACAGGCCTGTTCTTTCCAGACACATCAACGGTTGTGCCTACACTGTTGGCCTGGCTTGCCCCACAGTTTTGATCTGCCTCCACCCAGCACTTCATCAATAACACCCCATCTTCTGTCCAAAACCAACAAACCAGCCATCATAGGCCAAAGCATTCATCCCAGCGGGTGTTGGGTAGAGTAGGAAGATCGTGATTATCTTCCATCCCCTTTTCCTTCTACTGTCAGCATTTTCTTACTGCTTTTTCCCTGGTTTAGATACCAGGTGTTTCAACATGGGACAGTGAAGGAGCAGATAAAGAAACATGCACTAAGGTACAGTCTATTTCTCAAAAGATTTTAACACACAGGCAGAATTCTACATGAGGATTAACCTCCAAAATATTTAATACAGAAAAACCTTTTTTTTTTTTTTTTTCCTCAGGCTGGACCTGTACTTGCAACAAAATAAAATCTATCCCTTGGGGTGGGAGAAAGGGGGAAAGAAATGTTCTGAGTCAGTTCAACCTCAAAGAAATAATGCTGTTGTTTTAAAATTACCCATCCTTCTGAAGTCAGCCAGTCAGAAGTGATCCTTTCCAAACGTATCTGCTTTGTTTTTCCTCACTGCTTTAACAAGGTTTTAAAGGACAGAGAGGACGGAAAAGAAAAGTGAACATTTTCAGGAGGTATCTGAGCCCCACCTGACCCCACCACCCACACCCCCACACACATGCTTGCAACCCAATACATTCATTTTATGACAGCTTCAGCTCTGCTAAATCAAATTTATCCACCAAGCCATAAATTTTGCCATGTGTTGGAGCTCCAAGAGATGCTTCACCCAAGCAATGAACGTCCTGACTCGGTTACTGTTTAACCTGTGGTGTGGCAGGGGGAAATGCACAGTACAAATGGCAGTTTGCTTGTCGGTGTGTGCAGCTTGAAATGGCAAGTCAGCAAGTGATAGGGACCCAAATGTTTAGCAAATACCAAGGAAGTAAAAAAAAGCCATTTGTATTCAACAGCTCCACCGAGTCTGCACAAACACTCCAAGGTCAAATCCACATGTGGACTGTTGAATGATCAGTCATGTGTTATGAAATTCTTCCTCCAAAACCCTGAAGTTTTAAAACTACCTGACAGAGAGAAAAGACCTGGTAGGAAATCAAACCTATTTCACAGGGTAATTATCTTCCATCCTTTAAAACTGTTGCCAGTACTGAAGAAATGGGAAATCAGGATTATCGCCTCAAAATGCCGCAAGAACAGCCCTGTGTCCTCTTGCGACACCCCCGCGCCTGGCAGCCTCGCAGGGCTGAGCGCTTGCACAACTCCCGGGGCTGGCATGTGGCCCACGTGTTCGGGGAGGGGAAAGCACAGAAGGGCCATCCTTCAACAAGCACAGAGAAGAATGTACAGGGGTGTGATCCTGAGCTCTGGGAAAAAGGCTGGAGGGCTCCTTTAGTCATTCCTTTGCCACAGGTAATGCCAGTTGGGACATGGGCTTGATGCCTGGCTTTGGGCAAGTGGCTTGGCTGTGAGGTACCTGTTGGCCATGTTTTGGGAGCTTACTTTGAGCTCTCTACCATACACGTGACTGTCTGGCAGGAGGTGGCTTGACTTTGATCCTGGAATTCTTAGTCATTGCAGAGGAGGACAAGGTAACTTATGGCAGATTGGTGGTGAGGAAGGAGAGGCTGGTGAGCAACCAGTTTTGCTGCCAAAGAGAACACGTTGGGTAGCTGGCCCCTCCCATGCAACTATTTTCTGTGAAGTCTATTTTGAGCCCAAGCATTTTCAGGGGTCAAAAATTTCAAGGCAGCAGAGGTTCCTCAACCTGTGTCACACTAAGACAATAAGAACGGTCCTTTGGTTTGGTTTCATTGCACAAGATCCCACCCCCACACCACACTAACAGTTTCTTATGAAATCAGGTGGAACAGTAGCAGTAAAGAAAAAAAAAACCTGAATTCCTAAAGCAATGGCAACCCGCCAAGTTATTAAATAGGCAAAGCTTGAGGGCCTCTCTGGAAACTCAGGTAACTCGCTGCATGAGCCAAGGGGAGAAATTACGTACTCCATTCCCTTCCCTCAGCCTCCTCTTTTTCATGTATTTCTGCTTGATAGAAAAGATAGTAACGATAAAAATGGAAGTCGGGACTACAAAAGCAAGGACCTGCTCATAGATATTTCAGGGACCCTGTAGCACTTCCAACAAACACAGCCCAGGCTGCAAACTCCACTGGAGCTCCAACAACCCATTCAGACATGTGGGAACCTCAGAGGTACCTGCCCACGTGCCAAGGTTTCCCTCTCTCTGAGGCCAGATCATGAAGCATGTGCACCAGTTATGATGCCTTGCTCAAGAAGCTTGTTATTCCCCATAGAGACTGACACACTGAGCTCTTGGTAACCAGCAGACAGCCTGCACCAACTCCTCCCTCTCTGCTTAGCATCACCCTCACACAGCCAGCTGGTTTGGGGCATAACGCTTCAAAAAAAGAAAGCAGATTGATTTGACAGTCCACTGGGGAGCAAGACTTCTCTGCAGCCTAGAAAACATGACCTACAAAGAATGACTGAAGGAACTAGGTTGTTTAGTCTAGCAAAGACTGAGGATAGACACGATAACTATCTCTAAAATACATGACAAGTAGCTGGAAAGAAGTGAACAACCTGTTCTCCTTTCCCATGGCAGATTGGACAAGGCAAAACCACACCTACCTTGCAATAATGAAGATTTGGGTTAGAGGTTAGGAAAAGCCTTCCAGTTAGGAATGACAATGCCACACTGGAAGTCATCGCCTGGTGAGGTTACGGAATTGCCATCTGCAGAGGTTTTTAAGACTAGGCTATAGAAACAGCTATTTAGATATAAGCTGGTCTTGCCTTAGGGGTAGATGACCCCTGGAAGACTCTTTCACATCCTGTTGCCTTTCACTCAATTAATAACAGTGGTTCACAAGTCAGTATCACAATTTTCAAATCGATTGGTTGCTTTGAGGCCCATTTTTTACGTCCATAATTTCACACTAAACCCAGTCCTCCCAGGACTACTGCTCTGTAGGAGGCAGTTCCCAAATTCCTACCAACAAAACAGGCACCCACAAGAGCGAATCTGCTTTGCACGTTGGCTTCCACATAGTGGAGGAGGTCCTGAGCAACTAGTCTTGCTCACAAGGACAAGATTTCCAAATGACAGCAGAGCTGGCAGAGAATCACACAAAATTCTGGAGCGCAGCCATTGCTCTCCTGAACTGGTGTCCCTTGGTCAGTTTGTCACCAATGCAGCCCCAGCCTTGTACACATAAATGGCAAGAAAATCTCCATGAACATTTCTGTTGCCAGCCACCTAAGTCTGCAAGCTGATTGCTGTAATCTCAAGGGGTGTATTCTTTCTCCTTGTACGTGTGTACACTGCACAGATACCTAAGACACAAAACATAACAGTTAATCATCAGTGGGGGAAAAACAGTGTCTAAGCAGACATTAAGAATGTACCAACCTTTTGAACCCAACTCTTGCGATGCGCATCTGCCTTAGATTCACCTCAGAGCAGAAAGTTCCCAGGTATATTGATGCACGAGAGGAGACTCAAGCCTCTTCCACCTCCCCATGCCAAAGATCAGACACAAACACAGAAGGTCCAACCAGGCTCCCGATTAAAGGCAACAGAGGTCACTTCCCATCTCAGTGCAGGCGAGGCCCTGGTCAGCACTGCAGCTGAAATCCCTTCCAGATTCCTTTCCAGCTCTCTCTCCCTGAGGGCATAATTTCTTCCTTCCAAGGCACAGCAATGGCCAGCTCATATTGGAGAACACACATTTCTGGAGCTAAGGTGCCCATTCAGCCCACCAAGTTGAACAACCTCCTCCTTAAAGCTCCCACTCAGAACCTGCATCACAGCCCCCAACACACAGCCACCACGGCGGCACAGAAACAAGTGTAAACAAGCCAATGGCTAAAATACACCATCAGAAATCAAATACTGTATGAAATAATAAAGGGGGCATAAGGAGACACATTTATCATCTTATTTTAATTCTTTTAAATTGTAAGGATTTTTTCATCTATATTAATTCTTTGAAGCAAGTGGTTCTCCCCTAATCATCCTGGTTTATATTTACATGATGAGGTGTAATGATGCATCTCAGGAATGTTATGGTATTAGTTAAATTAACTAAGACAACTCTGGCTGCAAACTGATGAATTTTAATGTGTCAACATCAGATATGAAAATGCAGTTGTATGGATCTCCAGATTCATGTGACCATATGGTTCAGAATTCTAATTAACGCATTTGGATTTCATTTCACATAACTTACAGCTACATTAATGCAATATTTTTTTCAGAATTTTGGAAAAATGTTATTTTGCCAAGCTGTGGGTTTTCAGAATAAGTGGGAGAAAAAACTTCAGTTTCCCCTCATCTTACCCCCATGTGGACTGGCAGTCCTTCCCAAACAGAGGTCAGCTGGAGCTGTTTCTCTGCCCCAACCAGTCTGGAGAGACCCACTTTGCAAGGGCCATAAAGGTTTATTACTAAAAACAAACTCATTTTCAAATTGCTATGTGCTGTAAGCAATCAGACAAACTCTCCAGGAGGAAACACAATCCAGCCTTCTCAAACACAGTGGTTGTGACATGCAGGGATCGCACAGACCCTGCAGCCAGGCCCTGCTATCAGCACTGCAGACCATCACAATCACATGAGCATTGACAGAAGATTTCCAGCTCCGTGGGGCGTTGCACAATGCATGGGTTTGCAAGTTCCAGTTTGGGGACAGTGATATTTTCTCTTCTTCATCTGACCCCAATTCTCAATGATCCACATTCAAGATCTCCCTCTAGGCAACAAACAACATTTACTTGTGCTTCTCATTAGTTAAATCAAACCAAAATAAAATGAAAGCACAAGCTATATTCATTCCAGAACTCCAAGCAGATCTGGTCAGACATATGTGCCATCCACTGTTATTTTAGAAAAAATAACCTCAAGATCTACATGGTGTGAACGGAGCAACCACAGCATCACTCTGTGGCTCTCTGAAACATGTGCAATGCTTTCAAAAGCCAGGTCCATTAACAACAGCCCACAGTAGCCTTGAAAGAACCCCACAAGTGACCCTGGCAGGCACTGGCTCATGTCCAGTACAAGAGGGCTTCTTATCTCTAAGCTCATCTTGTCATGGCTACATTCACACAGGATTTCTTCTGATATGATAGAGTTACGCACTTCTCACAGCACGGCAGCGAAAGGATGGCCTTGAGAGGTTTAAAGATTTAATGTTTCTCTTATTTTCCTTCACAAGAGCTACATATAACTACAGGCACTATCAATTTAAGAGCTCAACTCCGCAAGAACTAAACACACTCAACTTCCCATCCACAGTGCCTTGCGGGGGGGAAGGTTTTAAAGCATCAGACAACATTTGTTCCATTTTTCTAAAGGGTCAAGAGGATCCAAAATTGGGATTATCAGACCTGTAGTTTCCTGCATCCCTTACGTCAGAGAATTGCTAGGGAAAAACCGATTACAGAAAAAAAAAAAACCCCAATGCAAGTGCCAAATCACTGGTTGCACTCCCAAAAGTGGTATTACAGAAACACTGGTCAGGGCCAGACAGCACAACATGAGGTGATGATGTGTCCCAGTAGGTGCCTGTTGTCTACAATCTCTAAATGGAAATGCTCTGGAGCAGGCACAATGTTTTTGCTGCCACAATGATCAGTCCCTGCTTTATGTCTGAGATTCTTGATATTGCCCAAGTAATATAGCAAATAATTCATCAAAACACCAAAGCAATGGCCCACATTCTCAAAGAGCATTTATGTACCCAACTCCATTTTCCTTCAATGGGTATGAGGCACTGACATGTCACTGAGAACTGGCTACAGATCAACTCTCCTAAAAATTAGTTATTTCCACATTTGCACAAGAGGGGGGGTAAGAAAACATCAGAAAGCAGCAGGACAAAGGGACACAACCGGAGTTCTGCAATTGCTGCTTTTCCCCTTCTGCTTCAAAGGACTAAAACTGCATCAACATGAGCCACCAGCTTCACCACTCCTCTCCTCAGGCAGGAGACACTCTCCTCCGCCTCACCTGGACCAAATCATTAGCACCAGGTCTCCTTGGCCGCTCTCTTCGGTAAAAGAAGCGGACGAGAGAAGAGAGCCTTGTCCCACACGGACCCATCACCTGTGGCTGGGGGACATGGTCAGGGGCTGGGAACACCGCCTGGTCCTTGGGCTACTTCCTAACCCCCTCCCCAAATCTGGTTCCAGATCTAGCACCCTGCTTCTAGAGCAAGGAAAGTAGTCTGACGTCAGCAAAATAAATAAATAGATCTGTTGAATTTACGTGTTCAAACTCCCTCTTTCCACCCCAAAGTGTAGGAAACGGCCTGGCTGGTCAAAAGCAAGGGCCAGCTTTTGGTCTGTTTTAAAGCTCCATATCACATTAAATGCCAGTCTTATAGTCTTACAGAGACAGAACAATGGTGGGAAACAAAACTCCCAGAAGTACTGAAGTTTCCCAAGTGAAACAGCTGCAGTTTAATCTCATGAACCTCTATAAAAAGATGTTATTAATGTACAAGAATCTCTCTCCATAAATGCTGCGTGACAAGCAGTCAGGTAGAGCCGATGAGCACTTACTTAACAACAAAACCCCAGGAAATATTAAAGAAAAAAAACAGAATGCAATCCTAATCCTTCTACCAATCTTTTGCTTAAATATTGTTGTTATGTATTTATTTGCATTATAAGCCTAGTCACAGACAACAAGCTTTGTCTGAGCTGCTGTTCAGACCCAAAAATAAAGACAAGTTTTCCATCCCCAAGTGACTGGAGACATCACAGCTAAAGCAGGGACACACAAGGAACTATGGGACTCTTGTAAAGGCTGCGTCCCCATTTCTGCTCAGAGATGAATTGTGCCAAGTGCACGTGATCCTGCACTGGTACCCACCAAGGTAGAGCATCCCCGTGTGTCAGGCTGTGATTAACCGTCCCATCTTCCCTGGGTACACACCAGCGATCTGCCCGTGTTCTCGATTTGTGCATAACGCCTAATTGTTATTTCTCCTTTGGAAGTGCCTAAGGACTCCTAAAGGGTTTAGAGTCCCATTGCTCCAAGCACCATAAAGGCAGCAAGCCCAAGGTCAGCTCCCACCCACAGAGACAGGTGGGATGCATATGTCAGCCACAGTGATGGCCAAACCCTCAGGTGGCCCCAACAAACCTTTAACTCATCCTGAGCTCAGTGGCCAACAACTCACCCCACATAACTGAAGACAGGCTGGTTTCTGATGAAGCAAAAATAAAGTCATTTCTGGAGGAGAAAAAAAAAAAAAAGAAGAAAAAAAAATTTAAAAATAAGAAAAAAAGAAAGAGGGAAAAAAAAAAGAAAAAAAATTGAATCCCAGATCAAATTAAAGCTTGTTCTAAATGGCTGTTAAGAAGGAAAAGTTTGCTTTGGGTTCCACATTTGTGTGAAAGCAATATAGTTTTATTACAAGAGATGTCTTTTTTAAAGCCCTGGGGCTTTTGTACTGGAGCTTCTCACCCCATGGCGGGACAGAGGCATCGAAGCAGAACATCCCAGACAAATAAGGATGTGATATGCTGAAACACTGCTCTCGGATGAGGAAGTTGGACATTCTTCAGTTCTGACAATAAAACACTGTTTATTAAGGCTTGGAGAGCTGTTTCCTAAGAAATACAGACTTTATTCAAATCCCAGAGCAATTCATAAGCCTGATGCTAGCAGCCGCCCTCATATAAATCTCTGACTACGTGTTGAGAGCAATCTCATTAGCTATTGTACAAGGATCTCACATACATATCGATGAGTGCTGCACATCACTCCCCACCTTCCCACATCTTTTCAAATAGGTGGTGGAACATGCAAAAAGAAATCTTCCGTAGGCTTTGAAAAGACCAAGAAGCTTCAGAAAAGGCTTCTCATCACCATCTTTTTTCAAATGCAGGCAAAAAAAGAAAAATTCACTGAACTCTACTCTTTCATGAAAGAAAGGGCAGCCGTATTGCTGCTCTCTTTTTTAGTACTCAGCGAGTGGTCCTTCCTCAGACAAAATCCCTGCTGATGCAAGTGGAGTTGGAGGCTGGATGCTGACACAGGAGACTGTTCGCTCCCTGCGAGGTGCCCAGATCCCACCCTGCATCCTCAGGCAGGGCTGCTGCAGCCGCCTGCGAGAGAGGGTCCCCACACCCTGCGCTGCAGGGGAGCCACGTCTGACCATGCTTTTGCCTCACATTTATTTTCTTTCATCATTTCTACATTTTCTTATCTTCTAGACTCATTTGCTGATGTTCCTCCTCCTCCGTATCTTCATTGCTCTCTGCCTCTCTGCCTTCTTTTGCAGCTGTTTTACGCTTTACTTTTACTTTAAATATACATATTTAAACAAGCAAAATCACAAGACAGCCATTCTTCCCTTCATGCCAAAACACAGACTCTTGGCCCAGCAGTTTCATTGCTTGGCTCCGGTCAAATTAGGCAAAGAGTTTATCCAGGCAATCTGGTAGCATGGCTGATTCTGCTTAATTAGGGACCTGCTCCATTGGCAGATCGCTGGAGCCACTGATCAGGGCTGGTCCCACCCTGCTGAGAACAGCAACTTCTTCCACTGGGTCAGCCAAGTCCAAAAATGACACTTTTCTGCCCAAAGCTTTGTCTGAACAGACATAACTTGTATTGCTGTAACAAAACCAGTGCAGCTGAGGAAGAAACATACCCTTCCCTCCTTCCTCAGATGCCATCACGCCAGCATACACGGGCGTTCACCATCACTCTCGTCCCACCAAGAACAAGCCACAGGGACACACGGCATGTTCCTGCAGCTAGAGCTACACCCGAGCCAGGCACAACCACACGGGTTACAGCAAACAAACACAAGAGGCAGGCAGCAAACCCACAGAGCCGGGTACGCGCTGCTGCGGCTGCACACCCGGACACACCTTGGGAGGCTCCCGTTCCTCCACCTCCCAGCCCTGGCAAGCGTGTGAGAACAGAGCAGGTTTAGCTCCACGTGCTCCTGTGCCTTCCCAGCGCTGCATCCTCTCCCGGCTCTCCTTTCAGAGAGGAACCATTCTAATGAGCTGCAAGAAGAAACCCAAAGGCACCAAAAGCACCACAGCTAAAGGTTGAGGATCGGGGGCTTTTTTCAGTTTAACCCTTTTGAGTGAATAATGACTTATTTTTTGTTAAAAAAAAAAAAAAAATACAAACCAACAAAACTAAATAAATGCACCCAATTTTTAATGAACTGGGTCAGCACTGTGACTTAAATGGTAACCATTTCAGCAGCAGGACCGGGCACTTGAAGCCAGCACTGATAACAGTGACATTTCCCACCAGCAGCAGTAGATGATGTGCTATCACAACGTGTCGAGACAGTAAGCGGATTAGCCACAGCAGCCTGTGTGAACCCATTTTGCTGGCTTGGCTCTGGGGGAAGGCTCAGGTTGCAGGAACAGCTCCAGTTTGGCCCCGCAAGCACAACTTCAGAGCCCAGTGCGTACTGGTGTCCATCCAACCATCCATCCCAGAGAAGGTCCAGGATGTGTTTTGGCAGCTCTGTGGGACAATCAACTTCCAATTGACTCAGGGACACTGCTCTTCACAGCTCCATGGGATGGAGATTGGGAGCTTGACAGCTGTCTCTGATATACACCGACCTCTGCACAATGCAAACAGGACCCTGTCACTAAAGATTCCAACGCAGCCGATCGAAACCAAACTGTGGGCAACCCCCAGTGCTGACTCCAAGCAAGGAACTTTTAAACATCTCCATCTGCACAATGGGGAACCCCTGTTATTTATTGCCTGCTGCCAGTGGGATCAGTCCCGCATGAAACCTGGAGGAAGACAGGGTGCCCGACCCAAGTAGCTAACAAGCGCACCGCTGCCCTAAACCAGCATTTTTGTGCTTTCATGAAATACTTACAGCCTCCCAGAAAGCATAAGGGAGAACGGAGAAAATAAAAACATCCCTTATCACTCAGGATGCTTTAGCAGAGATTAGATAAAAATCAAGAGGTATTTCAAAGCAGGAACCCAGCCTGGCAGGGGAATGTGCCAGAGCATCTCTGACAAGCTTGGAGGTTACAGACAGTCCAGGGGGGTCACCCTTAATTTCTTTCATTATAGGGGAGAAAAGTCTTGAAAATCTTTTTCTTCTGCTTTCACCCAGAGCCATGCTATGGGAATGGATTAGAAACTCCAGCTGAAATTCTTCTTTCCTGCCTAGTGCCAAGGAACTGAACAGCCCAGGATGGATCCTTTGACTCAAGTATCTGTTTTTCCAGCTCTGACATCTGCCTTGCAAGACCATTGCAGCAGAATTAAGGCTCTTTATTGCTCAAAACAGAAATTGACTAATCAAAGCACAGGCTAACTCTCCCCAAAGCCACATTCCTCAAAACAGCCCCAGAAGCAGCCCTAAACCCAGCAATAAAATAATCAAAGGCCTCTTCCCAGGTCCCAGCACGGAGCATCAGAGAAGGCAGAGGGCTGTGGGGGGGTCAGGAGGCTAGCCAGGTCTGTGCAGCAGTCATCGCCCAAACCAGGTTGTTCTGGGGAGCAGTTCTGCTCCAGACCAAGGGCCCTGGTCCCCTTGTTCTTGGTAGCCTTCCTCCAGTGTCATAAACAGGGCCACAGCTTCGTTTGTTGAATGGTGTGTGAGCTGTGCATGCTTTAAACCCCAGACAAAGTCCTCCACATGCTGCCATTCCTCACGTGCTCTCCCTCGCCCCATCCCGGTTTCTTCCACAAAGAGAATAAAATCAGAAAGGGCTTCACTGTAGTGAAGAGGTGTAAACAGATATGAAAAGTTTTGAAGGAGAGGCCAAAATGTGGATACTTTTTCCCTGTAGCACGCCTGGATGCAGAACACCATTCCCAGCTTGTAACTCTGACAGCACCTATTCAGTCTCTGCACCTCCATCCTGGCACAACTTCAATGGCCAGGCCACAGAGGACATGGAAACCCAGCTCAGACAAGAGTCAACTCAGCTCAGCTTGCAGCAATGAGGGGTTTTGTAGGTCCAACCACTGCAGATGCAATTCCCTGGCTTGCTCTACAAATCAACTTTTTTGTGGGACAGGCTCTGTAGCAGAGTGAGCTTCCCTTCCCCGCAGGTGCCTGCACAGTCCCATGAGCAAGCTTATGAGATGTCTGCTCTAAGAGAATTGTAGCTCCAGGAGCATTTTCACGAACCAGTCGTCTCATCAGCAGCAGCTGCACGAGCCTTAAATCACAACTGGAAAGCCGCATCTTGGCACTTGCCTTGTGGCTTCATAGGAAAGTTTCCCTTTCCACCTCCTTCACCACAGGAAAACCTAATTTTCCACCTCGTAGAATAGCAAAAGCTGTGACTGAGGTACTCCTGAATGAAGAAAAACCAATACCCCTTCCAGATAGCTTCAAGGATTGTTATGTGAGAGCTTTTCCAAGCATCCTCACCGAGGACTTTTCCGAGCACCCCTAACAAAGACTTTTCCAAGCACCCTCACCAGCAGTGAGGGGCTGGAGTCATCTGGGCCACCAGGCAGCCTGCTCTGCCCTTTGCAAGATCCTACAATTCGGCAGCTGAAAGCTGGTGTTGGCCTGAAGCAGAGCAGGCTCCTCTGCCTGCTGTGACACTGGTACTGCTACCATGAAATAAAAGTTCAGGCCAACACAGCTCTTGAAGAGCGTTGCCAGTTATTTCTGCATAAGGGCTGTTTAAATGTAATGTAACCATTTCTTTGCTGATCATTTTGCAGCAGGATAAATACACTGCTGAATACAAAGGGAAAGCAAACGGAATGAACCTGCTTTGTCTTCCACCCTTTTTAAGTCGGTCTATCTGGATTCATGGCTCTTCTCGTGGGAAGGACACCCATGCAGTGAAGGTTTTGCCACAGACTGTACAAGCAAGGAAGTTTGGAATGAAAAATAATAATTCTGCCCTAATCTAACATTGGCACTCCAGCAAGTCTCATAGTGCCACGTGAACACTGAACAGCACTTCTCTCTCCTCTGAATGCCACGCAGTCACAAAATGCCTTCAATGAAGAATTTCTTTTGACTCTTGATGGCAAACAAACAATGCACACTCACTATTTTTAGTTATGGCCTTGGATACTTCATGACTTCAAAACACATGCTTAATTCACACATATGCAAGCAAGAAAAATTACTCACGGGCAATGAATAACAAGTGTTTGACATTTAAATGTGACTTATTTGTAAGAGTAGTTAACATACGTATTAATTAAGGCACACTCGATGCAAGATTGTTCTGTGCCATTCACGCTAGCATACATGACAATTGTTGTCTGGCTCAGAAAAAAAGTGAAAATTATATGTAATTACCTGCCCATACTTTCTACCTGGGTATCGTAAATACAGTAGAATGCCACTGAATTTTAATTCAATATTCTTGCTGAAAATCTCATGCAAATATCAAGTCCTAGATGTCATCAAGGCCGCAGGGGTTCATGCACAGAAGCAAAATATATCTAAAAATCCTGTGGTATCAATGGATTGACAGTGCTCTACCTCTTTGAAAAAATCTATCAGCTTATCACATTTTTGGGAATGCCCATGCATTTAAGCCCAGATCTACCTGGATCACACAGATATCTGGATTTGTCCCTTGACCTGTCTGGAGCCAAACTATTGGTAATACGGCTACATACATTTTCTGGGTATCTATTTTCCATTTGAAGGAGATGCTCATAATTAGGACAAGAGGAAACAGTCTCAAGTTGTGCCAGGGCAGGTTTAGGTTGGATGCTAGGAAAAATTTCTTCACCCAAAGTGTTGTCAAGCATTGGAACAGACTGCCCAAGGAAGTGGTTGATTCACCATTCCTGGAGGCATTTGAAAGATCTGTAGACATGCCACTTAGGGACATGGTTTAAGGTGGATTTGGCAATGTTAGGTTAATGGTTAGACTCAATGATCTTAAGGGTCTTTTCCAACCTAAATGATTACATGATTCTATGATAATTAATTCTAGTTTAACAACATTACTTTCAGTTTTGCACATGTGAGATTATTACGGGAGCAAGCCCACCAAAGAATATGGGACCAAGGCCCTTGGAGAGCAAGCAATGCCACAAGTTATTCTTCAGAAGGGCAACCACGCTTCTCCAACACCCAAGCCACATCCCTTTCAGAAACATAAACTTCCCTAAAGAACAAAGCTTCTACCAGCACAAATAAATAAATAACAATGTGCCTGCAACCACCCCAGCTTTTAATTAAATGGCAACTGAATAAACAACTTGGAAGCTGCCGCGCCGGGATGGCCATAACCGCGCTCCCGCTGCTGCCCTTTTGGCTTTGCGCTCCCAGGGTCAGATTCTCGGCATACCCTTCCCTACAGCCCTGGTTTTTGTTTGAAGCAGCACAAGTTCTAGTTTTGTTGGGGTTAGGGGTTTTGTTTTTAGCGTAAGGGCTAGCAGCAGGCCTGCCACGCACCAGGCTGCTGGCAGGGATTTCCTTACCCTCCCGGGGACTGCGGTGGTGTTTGGCAGAAACAGTTTCCAGGACCTCAGAAAAAAGGCAGAAAGCATCAAAAAGATATCACATTAATCTCAAGAGTTGCTTCCTGCTATCACTCATCACCTTCTAGGCAGGACCTCCAGTTATAACATCTATAAAAGGATCTGTGGCCAGGTAGCATGCATTCATCGTGGGTGAAGTTCCTCCAGCAATTAATTTGGCCCCCCTCCACCCCAACTTTGTCCTGACCAAACACAGCTCTTGCCTTGAGGAAACAAAAAGCCACGGGGGGGGAAGGGGGGGAAGCACCACACCTTTGTAGTCTTATCTTTTAATGCAACACACTATGTGTTGTTCTTCATTTTATATTAACAGCTCAAGTTATCAAGGTTTTCCACCCTGGACTACATTATCAGATCTCTGTCATCCTACTATTTTCAGGAAAAAAAAAAATGTAGCGCTATTGAAATGCAAGTACTTTAGAGTGAATTTGCATTGTTCCAAGGAGAGCAGGGATAGCAAAAAAAACAACCCTAAGATAGCAGGCATCATTTTCACTTCTTTATTGAGCCAAGGATCTGTTAAAGTGTAGATTTCCCCTCTGTGCCAATAGCACCTGATAGTACATAAGAAACTAAGCATTTTTACTGTAAGGACATTTCCATTGAAATACACGAAGGCATTTGACTACATTTCGAGAGAGGTGGAATATTATTCAGTGAGGGAACACAGATAGGCTGGGAGGTGAGAAGGGGTAGAGGCAAAATTGCAGGCAATTAGTATTTTCTTGACATAACTGTAATTTATGAATTTGCAAAAATCCTCCTCTAAAATGCTGGTTAATTTGATCCGAGACTAATTTAAATGTGTCAGTCGC